>NC_045146.1:11835148-11857188 GCF_008831285.2 Nymphaea colorata | reverse complement strand
TGCCTTTAGTGCAAGATTGGGCTCATCTATCTCACTTTCTCTCATCCAGTTTTCCTTCGACCGCCGATTCGCAGTTGTATTCGATCGAAGCAGTTAAGCGTAAGTCCAGCACCTCTGGGTCCCGGGATGACGTCCCACTTTTGTGTGCGATAATGGCAGCTAAACCATGCCAAACCTATTCGCCCCTGTTCTTCTCCCCGCCACACCTTCAATGCAGGTAACGGCTGCTTGTCTGTTAAGGCCTTTTTGTTTTCTGATTTTACTTTTCTGCTTTCCCTATCTCTATGATCTCTATCTGCGCTTTCTATATCGTTAGAGCATTTAATGCTGCATTGCTATAAAAACCCCATGAAGGAGGCCAGGAAGGGCAGATCAGAGCTGCTCAATAGCTTACTCCCTTATTTCTCTTCAATGGCTTCCCATAGCGTGGCACACTTGCTCGCTTTCATCTTGCCCGTTCTCTTCTTTTCTTGCTTTCCTTCTCCAGCTTTCATGCCCAGCTTCTCTTTCAGGTAGGAACAATGTCAGAGGTTGAGCTTAATAAGCAATAAAGCTTATATATACACATACATATATATATCTTCTTCATAGTTGGTTTTTCTTAATGCTGTATTAGCTACATTGTCTTGGCACTGATACGATGCCTTCTTTTAACCTCTCTATAGGGCTTCAATTGGCAATCTTCCAAGAACACCCAAGGATGGTATCGTGTTCTCAAGAATTTGGTGCCTCAGATAGCAGAAGCACGCGTCACCCATGTTTGGCTTCCTCCTCCTTCGCAGTCGCTTCTCCTGAAGGTGAGCCAAACATATATTCCTCCATGCCTCATTAGTTTCATCGGGATATCATTTACCAAACGTTGTGTTTGAGATCATGAAGACATTTAACACGAAAACTCGTCTCTGTTTCGCTTTGGGTCAAGCAGGTTACTTGCCGGGAGATATTACGACCTCGATTCATCAAAGTATGGAGCGAGGCGGACCTGAGGGACCTGATAAAGGCTTCCATGCATCAAACATAAAGTGCCTAGCGGACGTGGTGATCAACCACCGGACGGCAGCGAAGAAGGACGGGCGAGGAATTTGGCAGCGTTCGAGGGAGGGAAGGGCGACGGCAGCCTGGACTGGGGTGCCTGGTCCATCTGTAAGGACGACACCCAGTACTCCGACGTTCCGGCAACTACGACACCGGAGATAGCTACGGCCCGCCCCAGACATCGACCACCTGAACCAAGGGTGCAGAAGGAGCTGACCGACTGGCTCACCTGGCTCAAACCGACGTCGGCTTTGACGGGTGGCGCCTCGACTTCGCCAAGGATACTCCACGGATGTGACGAGAGGCTACATCCAGCGAGCCCGTCCGGAGTTCGTGGTGGGCGAGGTTTGGAGCTCCCTGGGCTCGGATCCAGTTCAAGCCCGGAAGCACACCGAAGGAGCTGGACAATTGGGTGCGGGGTGCGGGTGAGTCGCAACGGCGTTCGACTTCACCACCAAGGGAGTGCTGCAATCTGCCGTCAAAGACGAGCTGTGGCGGTTGAAGGATTCACAGGGGAGGCCGTCGGACTGATTGGATCTCGCCGGAGAAGCGGTGACATTCATAGACAACCATGACACGGGTCGACCCAGAACTACTGGCCGTTCCCAGGGACAAAGTCATGCAGGGATACGCGTACATCCTCACGCATCCTGGCATACCTTCAATCGTAAGTAGCCTTACTTCCTCTGTCTAGCACTTCTCCGCTCAGGCTGGAAACTCTTTTCCGGGCAGCGGTTCACCGGAAAGGTAAAGAATCGTCTAATTATGCATTCTTACATCTATTTGTGTATTCTTTCTTTTGGTTTTTGCAGTTCTATGATCACTACTTGATTGGGGACTGGGGAAAGAGATTAAGTTGCTTGCGGGGATAAGGGAAAAGAATGGGATCAAGGCGGGAAGCACCGTCGAAATATTGGGTGCAGAGAAGGATCTGTATGTGGCTAAGATTGATGGAAAGGTGATTACGAAGATCGGGTCCAGGTATGACGCCGGCGGCTCATTCCTCCAGGGTTCGTATGGTTGCTGCTGGGAAGGATTACGCGGTCTGGGAGAAGATTTAATGAGTAGCGTGACAAATCAATTAGAAGGCTCAGCTCATTCCTGCTTCCTCCGCCTTCTTTCTTTTCCTAGCTGTTATCTTGTCTTTCTTCTTTCTCTGAAAGCCAATTGAAGGCTTCATTCGTTATGTTCTTGTTTTCTAGTCATTTATGATACTAAATTACAGATTGCATTTTTAATTAGTCTCCGCCACTCTGCTTTGATTGAAGCCTTAGAGACATTGCAATCTAACTTTAAAAGGGGTGGCACCCACCTGGTAAAAGAATCCGAGTATATATATATATATATATAAAATGAGGGCATTACGGTTGGCAATTAAAACAAAATTGCCTGTTAATTTCCAGTAATATTGACAGGAACAAGCAACCCTAAATCAGGGAATGGAGTCCTACTGTACAGATCACGAAACAAAGAATTTATTTCAGAAAATTCATCCTTGGTATTCAAGATAGAGATCTGTAATTGGACGACCAGGCCAAAATGTAATTGCTTAAAAGCCAGCTTTCGATCTTTATTTAGAAATTAATCTAAAAATTTTACGGTTGCGATTGTCATGATAAAAAACTGGTAACCTGCTGGTATATTTGGATATGTAATACGATTTTTCACAATGAGGAATTCAGACTTTCCAAAAGTTGGTATTGATTTCAAGAAATGCAATGCACATTTCATATAAAAAGGTCACGTCCATATTGCTGCAAATTCAAATGATCAACAACACCAATGTCAACTACAGGATCAACAGCACTGGCGAAATTCCCATATACACCTCCTCACATTTTCTGCAATGCAAGTTCTTCAATCGATCGTTATCCCCTTTTTTCCAACCTACAAAATCAATTATAAATCTATGGGGTCGCAACATGAGTTCAAACCTCATGTTTATAATTATACATGCCACAAGGCCGCCCATTGTTCTTTTATTGTTCTTATTATTATTTTTTGCCAAAATATTTCAAGTAAAATTTTTTATTCCTAGTCCAATATGAAGCAGGGCCCTGGCTCCTATATATGTGAATGGATTGAATTCAAATTAAATATATTCTTAAAAATATCTGTGTTTTCATATATCCATATACTCAGAGATTCAAACTTGGATTTGAATATAAATGAAAAAAAAATCATATCTAAATCCCAATCTTGGATTTGAATATAAATGAAAAAAAATCATATCTAAATCCTAATCTGAAGAAATCTGAATCCGTTCTAATTCTTAATTGGATACTAATTTTTTTTCGTATCATATTTTCTAAAAGAGTCGGATTAAATATCTGAGCTAACTTGACATCCATACTTTGACTTTGTTCCTAGTGGCTGGAAAAAACCTATGCCACATTTTACGGCCACTTCGGCCAGGTGTCCAGCCATATGTAGATTGAAGGTGAAAAAAAAAAGAACTTCTGAAGTTTGATATCGTAGATAAAATTTTCGAAGCTATATATTAACGTGTAGGCAATTACTTTTATATATTTGTCACTATTATTTGAGTGTAAGAGAGAGATGGAGACAATGAGAGGGGAAAGAAATGTAGGATGAGAGCCATATCCAGTGTGCATGAGGACCCATAGGCTTGTCTGCTACCACTTAATCACCTCATCAAAAGGGGAGCGCAAGCTTTTATCTATAAGAAGAATATGGTCGACTCTCACATTCCAGCATTAGCTAAAACGCATTACGTCCAGATTGCCAAACTTAATTGCATCAATTATGAACAGTTGGTCGACAAACCAGACATGTAATCAAACACTAGACGGCGGTTCTGGTTTGCGTAGCAGTTGCTTAGAAAACATACTTGGCATGGCAGGCATCAGTATAAGATAGACATGAGAGATGTAAAAATTGCTTCCATTATCCTCCCTCCATGTGAAAGAGATGATCATGTTTAGAATGAGTTAGGGCCTCGTTGAAATTGAGGGCTTTAGGGTCATAGGGTCATAAGTTGCATCAATGGCATAGCACCTATCAGAATTTAACTAGAGACCTGCGTTCCTACATGCCGCTAACTTGACCAGTTACCATATGGTGCTTGAAACATATGTACACTTAATTGCATAACAATTTTGATATTTATAATTTAGAAATTCCAAATTTGAATGGCCAGTGAGTTGTTTATTGGGAGAATTTCAATAGGATTTTTTTAGAAGCAAGAATCCCAACCAACATTGAAGTTCAAATAAAATTCAACACGTACACAGCCAAGTAAACCAAACCAAGAAAACTTCTTATAGTTGATTTAGCCGATAAAATGGGAATCAATACAAAAATTTGAGGACAAAAAGTCCATAAAGACGAAATATACAATACAATGTATTGTAAAACAAAATAAAAAGGGTGGAAAGGGAATGGGAAGACGGAGCGGCATAATCACCTAACCGTAGACGAAGGACGATGTCGTAGCCAAATGACAAAATATATACATTTCCTTACACAAGACGAGACACAGACTCCAACAAAGAGAATTCCCTGGAGACTCGAATGAAGCTGTAGAACTTAGTCTACGTGGTGCTGTTCCGAAATTCAAGAGTCTCCCAACAGAAGATCGAGGGTATCAAAGAGGGAGGAACCAAGGTCGATGAAACCACCAGTACCAAAGGCTAAATCAGACAAACGCAAGGCAGCCCACATACACTTCCCGATCTTTTTCTGCAAGGCACGTTAAATCGATCGGTCAGCATTACACATAGATGCAATTCAGAAGCTAAAAGGTTCATGTAATTCCCTTTGTTGTAATCTAAATTCGACCATAACAGAGCGAGAGAGTAGAAAAGAAATGCAACATTGAAGCATGCATACCCAGCGATCGGATGAGGAAGTCGAGGCGCATGCGGTACCACCACCACTATTATAAGGTCGATAGACCTGGCAGAAAGGAAAAATGAACTTACATGTGCACTTAGCAGCAAGAGCTTACATGTTACCTAGAAACATCTATATGTGGTTCTACTAATTCTCTCTCTGCTGAAAAAATATTATATGTTGTTTACTTCTAGGAAACAAATTTTGATAAACAATCATTAATTAATGCCCATATAGTGATTGTTTTTTTATGGTCAATATTAATTTTTTAGCCTTGATATGAATATATAAGGGCTGGCATATAAGGGTCTGTTCGCTATATATATATATATATATATATATATATATATATATATAATTTTTAAAATCTGTACGCAGGCCAAATGACAATTCTTGAAAATCATGCATATGAGTAATTTTTTTATTTTTCATGAGGGTAACGGAAGTGAACTCATAATTACGATGACTTGGTTGAGAATCTATAGTGAATCCAAGTTAGTGCCATGCATGATCAGTATCGGAAGACCTTTAAAAATAGGGACCGATCGAGTCATCTCTCTTTGCTTCTTAAACCAAAGGAGGTATCATCCCCTTTCTCGCAAAAGAGCCTTAGTTTTAATGATTAATCAGCAAATCTGGTATGTTTTCCTTGAGCGTTCTACGTGGGTAAGGCAGAGAGGTGGGCAGAAAACAAAAAGCTTTTAGAATGTTCGATTCTTTTAGCAATTTAAAACTTGACAGCTGATATTCTTTTGACGAAAAAAAGGAGCCAATTTTTTCTGTGAAGATATTCTTTTGAGGAAAAAACGGAGTCAATTTTTTCTATGAAAATATTCTTTTGAGGAAAAAACGGAGCTTCAGCCAATTATTGGTCCAAAACGAGCAACCGGCGACATCACGTGAAGGCTATGGAACAGAACTCCATTAATAGAAGACTTGCTGGCCAAATAGACTGTGGATTGGACTTTCCAACAGTTGTTAAAATTTCCGAGCAATCTCTTTACGTAGACAGAGAAGAAGCCAACCAGCCAGAAACGATCATAGACATAGTTGAAACTTGCAAGCAGTCCAGCAGGCACCATTTATTATTGGGACAAGGGGCCCGAGTAATTTTCTGGCTGAGGGGCACTAATACGTTACATTGTAATTGTCGATGAAGATACACGAGAAACAAGCAGAGAGCAACAAGGGAGATGAGAGATCGTCGTCCATATGACAACCTCAATATTTACCAGCCTCAAATGTCCCTTGATATGAAAATTGCTTTCATCGTGTGACAGATAAGAGCTTACATTTACCGTGTATTATTTAGATTAAAAGGATGCGTGACTGGGTTTGGCTTGAGATGGTTCGTCAAGTTTTGCCACTCAAATTTCTTCTTTCCGTAGCTGAATGACCTAAAATCTCATTTTAGTTAGAGAAGGTAATATGTTAATCTTAACATAGGAGAATGTGAAAGCTCTCCGCCTCTGTTTGACACGATCAATCGCACTCGCCCCTCTTATAATCATAAAACCCAAACGGGTATCCATTTTTAGGGCCTATTTTCATCAAATCAATTCGCAAATACCTTGTTGCGGACTAACTTTGCCTAGATCATGTCAAAATGCTAAATTATTCCTAATATTTTCGTATTTTCATGCTCAGTATTTGGGTGCAGAAAATGGGTGACAACAGAAAGAGATGACAAAAGTGAAGTTTTAGATGTTAATTCAAGATCACGCTCATCAATCCCTCTCGAAAAGATCTTGATGGCAACATTTTTCATAGTCAAATAATTTTGCTTCATGTTTTAATTTGCAAAACCTTATTGTCAAATGTGCCAAACTTGTAGTGGCGCTTCGGTCATTCAATTTGGCAACTAATTATTCTCTCTCTCTCTCTCTCTCTCTTTCCCCCTATTATATATATATATACATATATATATATATATATACACACACACACAAAACTAGGTAAATATGAAGTTTATGTCAAATAATTGATTAGCCTTTCTGATAAATATATATGTAGCAAGTTGTGAAATATTAATAATTAAGTTGACCGCTTGAACAACTAAAAAACAATCTACGCATAAAATTTAGTTTTATGTCCAGCTATGCGACTTCAAAAAATAACTTATAAAGCCAGGGAATCAAACAAGAGATGGCGATAAACTTGATACAGTTGGCGAAATTGGCTCGTTCGATCAAACTCTCCTTGGAGTTTAGTTCGTTTGTAAGTTGTTTCTCTTTAATTCCTGACTTGTCAAGGTGAAGAAAGAAGCACCATAAGCTGTGCCCTTGAATGACATCAACATCGTTCATTTTCTCATTTCGTTAAAATCATTTGGCACCTGGCAAAGAAACTCGGCACGTGAATGATCCTTCGGTCTCTATGCCATTGGAAGACAGAGAAAGCGGTGACTACCAGACCGGTTCATTGCCGGACCATGTTGAGGAAAAGATGGGGAGAAAAAGGAGAAGAGGGGAGACAGATAGAGAGGAGGGTGGAGGAAGAGCAGATGGACATACATAGAAAGGAAAGGGTTTAGAGTTGATGTGTTTGTGACCTTTCTTATGATCAGGTGCATCTGCAAGGGAGACGAGATGAGCGCGGAAATTCAGTCCAATGGGATAACGCCAAGGACGTGAACAAGGATACACAAGAACATAATATCGACTACATACAGTACAACAAACATCGCCTGTGACGCCAACCGAGATAGCAGCTACATACTTAACACTCTGTTTAGATGGATGGAAGAGCCTTCAGGCTTCATCTACAATAGCTATGTGTAAGCAACCGATCCATGCTCTCTCAGCGTTAATGGCAAACAAGATAAGATTCAAAAACCTTGATTCTCAAAAGCAGGTGTTTGAACAAGAGCAGTGATCAGAATTATAAGATCATCCGCAGATTAAAAGTTGTCAGCGATGTTGTAACGACCGGTTGGAGGAAATCTCTCCCATCTCTTGCCATCAGTGCGAGATTGGGCTCATCTCCGCTCTCTCATCTCTTAGTTTTCTGAATGACCCCATTCGATGAATGCCTTATTAGGGCACATCATGCCTTCGAGCAGCGGTTCGCCAGAAAAGTAATGAATAGTACATAAAAAGAATTCCCTTAAAATTATATATATATATATATATATATACAAAAGGAAAGTACTGATGAGTGGTGAGGGCGATGATGTACTGAAGCACGAAGATGACCAAACAGCATAGTTTCCTTGGAACCACACAACATCATCGCCATCGTAATCAAGTCTTCCGGTATAATACCAGTAAAGTCGTGTTCTTTCTCTTCTGTTTTTTTTTTTTTTTTTTGGTTTTGGAGTTAAAAAAAAATGTCTTCCTTTTTTCCCTTTTTTTCCGCTAACTTGTATTTTACCATTTTTTTTTTGCGTTCTTTTCTAACAAAAGTCATTTTCTATGGCACTGGTCTGATCTCAACTGTAGGAATCTTTCATGTTAATGCGAATAGTTGACCCATAATTAAGCAGTTCCAAGATAGATGTTTCATATCCAGTTATTGTTTGCCGGCACAATACACTTCTGCTCAGGGGATGGAACCCATCATTCTGGATTGAATTGAGTGCCGTAATGAGCAATTCGATATTAAGCCCTTAGCGCAAAGGGTAAAAACGTCGACCATCCCTTCTGAGCACACCACTGCTTCAAAAATAGTTTGCATGCCTTCATGGAGGCCAGGGGGCGGAGGGAGGGAGGGGGGCGCCTAGGCCATGCTTCACCCTGACCAATGAAAAAAAAATTACATTGAAAAAAATATAATGTTTTAATTGCGCCATGTACTTTTTGGATTAAAATTCAATTTAGCCCTACTCAGATCCAGAGGTTGGATTGTTGGCCCGCCCATAAAAAAAAATCCTGGATTCGTCCTTGATCGAGGCAATGTTTCCTCCCAGTTTGATCGGGACCTGGAAGCCATGTTAGTTTTCTGCATCATGTACATGTATGTACCCAATTGCTTTTGTGAGTCGGAAAATGCATGCCACCATCGGTGGATGTATTGTTAAATCCTGACGACGTACATATTATTGCACATTTACAGATTTCCATTTGTTCTCGGGCTTGCCATCATTTCAATATGTGAATTTAAGGCCTTTGTCTGTTGGTGGGATGATGAGAGGGTATTATGAGTGGGGCAATAGATGCATATATATATATATATATATATATATATATAGCGAGAGAGAGAGAGAGAAAAGCCCATAAAATGAAAATTAGATGTTCCCTAAATACAAGATCAAACCACAAAAATAAAAATAAAAGACAAAATATACAAGACAATTGCACGTAAAATGAAATAAGATAGGTGGGGAGAGAATAGATAGATGAAGCAACACAATTGCCCAGGACGGAAGAAGACACCGTAGCCGAATAGGAAAATGAACATCCCCATCATTTAATTAGTCATGGTTAAAAACTTATAAATGATCGTGAACAAGCTCCATGGTTTCTCTTAAAGAAGGGGAGACTATAAAATGTAATTTTGCACGAAGTTTTCCTTGTCTATTGGTTTGTTTCGGTGGCCCTTTTTTGGTTTGTTTCGGTGGCCCTTTTTTCGACCACATCAAGGATAGGAGGTTCTTCTGTGTATGAGTTCATCAGAACCAGATGCATATTGGGTGCAATACAATTTCAACAAAGCCGTTTAACTTGACTTGGTGATATTTTGATTTCATTTGCTATGAAGAAGCCGTTTTGTTTAATAATCTCATCCAAGAACTTGACTTCATGTCACTAAATTTTGGTGCAGTAATCTTCTGTTTCAGTTGCAACATCTTGGCTTCAAGTCCTACGTAGAGTTTGCATTTGAAAAGAGAAAAGGATAATAAACTAATTTTGTCGACCTTTCTCATGATCAGGTGCATCTGCGAGGGGGATGAGATGAACATGGAAATTCAGACCAATGGGCTGACGGCATGAACGTGACCGACAAGACAAAAGAACAGAATCCTGACCGGCTGACGTACATATCACAACAAACATCGCCTATTAGGCCAACCGAGATAGCCGCCGCCGCATACTAAAGTTGATGAACAACAGGAAGAGCCTTGACCATCTACCTATATATCGACCTTATCTTTATACAAGTAACTGATGCCCTCTTAGCATTAATGGCAAACAAGATAAGCTTCAAAAGCGTCGATTCCCAAAAGTACGTGTAAAAGCAAGAGCAGTGATCAGATGATCCACAGATAAGTTTCCGGCGATGGCGTAAAGATCCGTTGGCGTAGTAAATTTGGAGGAAGGCTCTCTCATCTCTTGCCTTTAGTGCAAGATTGGGCTCATCTATCTCACTTTCTCTCATCCAGTTTTCCTTCGACGCCGATTCGCAGTTGTATTCGATCGAAGCAGTTAAGCGTAAGTCCAGCACCTCTGGGTCCCGGGATGACGTCCCACTTTTTGTGTGCGATAATGGCAGCTAAACCATGCCAAACCTATTCGCCCCTGTTCTTCTCCCCGCCACACCTTCAATGCAGGTAACGGGCTGCCTTGTCTGGTTAAGGGCCTTTTTTGTTTTCTGATTTTTACTTTTTCTGCTTTCCCTATCTCTATGATCTCTATCTGCGCTTTCTATATCGTTAGAGCATTTAATGCTGCATTGCTATAAAAACCCCATGAAGGGAGGCCAGGAAGGGCAGATCAGAGCTGCTCAATAGCTTACTCCCTTATTTCTCTTCAATGGCTTCCCATAGCGTGGCACACTTGCTCGCTTTCATCTTGCCCGTTCTCTTTCTTTTCTTGCTTTCCTTCTCCCAGCTTTCTCATGCCCAGCTTCTCTTTCAGGTAGGAACAATGTCAGAGGTTGAGCTTAATAAGCAATAAAGCTTATATATACACATACATATATATATCTTCTTCATAGTTGGTTTTTCTTAATGCTGTATTAGGCTACATTGTCTTGGGCACTGATACGATGCCTTCTTTTTAACCTCTCTATAGGGCTTCAATTGGCAATCTTCCAAGAACACCCAAGGATGGTATCGTGTTCTCAAGAATTTGGTGCCTCAGATAGCAGAAGCACGCGTCACCCATGTTTGGCTTCCTCCTCCTTCGCAGTCGGCTTCTCCTGAAGGTGAGCCAAACATATATTCCTCCATGGCCTCATTAGTTTCATCGGGATATCATTTACCAAACGTTGTGTTTGAGATCATGAAGACATTTAACACGAAAACTCGTCTCTGTTTCGCTTTGGGGTCAAGCAGGTTACTTGCCGGGGAGATATTACGACCTCGATTCATCAAAGTATGGGAGCGAGGCGGACCTGAGGGACCTGATAAAGGCTTTCCATGCATCAAACATAAAGTGCCTAGCGGACGTGGTGATCAACCACCGGACGGCAGCGAAGAAGGACGGGCGAGGAATTTGGGCAGCGTTCGAGGGAGGGAAGGGCGACGGCAGCCTGGACTGGGGTGCCTGGTCCATCTGTAAGGACGACACCCAGTACTCCGACGGTTCCGGCAACTACGACACCGGAGATAGCTACGGCCCCGCCCCAGACATCGACCACCTGAACCAGAGGGTGCAGAAGGAGCTGACCGACTGGCTCACCTGGCTCAAGACCGACGTCGGCTTTGACGGGTGGCGCCTCGACTTCGCCAAGGGATACTCCACGGATGTGACGAGAGGCTACATCCAGCGAGCCCGTCCGGAGTTCGTGGTGGGCGAGGTTTGGAGCTCCCTGGGCTCGGATCCAGTTCAAGGCCCGGAAGCACACCGAAGGGAGCTGGACAATTGGGTGCGGGGTGCGGGTGGAGTCGCAACGGCGTTCGACTTCACCACCAAGGGAGTGCTGCAATCTGCCGTCAAAGACGAGCTGTGGCGGTTGAAGGATTCACAGGGGAGGCCGTCGGGACTGATTGGGATCTCGCCGGAGAAGGCGGTGACATTCATAGACAACCATGACACGGGGTCGACCCAGAACTACTGGCCGTTCCCAGGGGACAAAGTCATGCAGGGATACGCGTACATCCTCACGCATCCTGGCATACCTTCAATCGTAAGTAGCCTTACTTCCTCTGTCTAGCACTTCTCCGCTCAGGCTGGAAACTCTTTTTCCGGGCAGCGGTTCACCGGAAAGGTAAAGAATCGTCTTAATTATGCATTCTTACATCTATTTGTGTATTCTTTCTTTTGGTTTTTGCAGTTCTATGATCACTACTTTGATTGGGGACTGGGGAAAGAGATTAAGTTGCTTGCGGGGATAAGGGAAAAGAATGGGATCAAGGCGGGAAGCACCGTCGAAATATTGGGTGCAGAGAAGGATCTGTATGTGGCTAAGATTGATGGAAAGGTGATTACGAAGATCGGGTCCAGGTATGACGCCGGCGGTCTCATTCCTCCAGGGTTCCGTATGGTTGCTGCTGGGAAGGATTACGCGGTCTGGGAGAAGATTTAATGAGTAGGCGTGACAAATCAATTAGAAGGCTCAGCTCATTCCTGCTTCCTCCGCCTTCTTTCTTTTCTTCCTAGCTGTTATCTTGTCTTTCTTTCTTTCTCTGAAAGCCAATTGAAGGCTTCATTCGTTATTGTTCTTGTTTTCTAGTCATTTATGATACTAAATTACAGATTGCATTTTTAATTAGTCTCCGCCACTCTGCTTTGATTGAAGCCTTTAGAGACATTGCAATCTAACTTTAAAAGGGGTGGCACCCACCTGGTAAAAGAATCCGAGTATATATATATACATATATATATATATATATATATATATATAGAAAGAGAGAGAGAGAGAGAGAGAGAGAGAGAGAGGAAGATGGCATTACGGTTGGCAATAAAACAAATTTGCCTGTAAATTTCCACTAATATTGACAGGAACAAGCACCCCTCCATGGAATCAATACAATCTTAACATCGCACAATCGGTTCGCAAGCATTTGCCATGTACTGTCCCCGGAATGGAAATGGGTGATATCTAAGCGGCCCAGCATTCCTAATTGATCGACTATATATGCATTCATGCAATTGGGTTGATACATAATTTGCACGAAACAAAGAATTTATTTCAGAAAATTCATCCTTGGTATTCAAGATAGAGATCTGTAATTGGACGACCAGGCCAAAATGTAATTGCTTAAAAGCCAGCTTTCGATCTTTATTTAGAAATTAATCTAAAAATTTTACGGTTGCGATTGTCATGATAAAAAACTTGGTAACCTGCTGGTATATTTGGATATGTAATACGATTTTTCACAAGGAGGAATTCAGACTTTCCAAAAGTTGGTATTGATTTCAAGAAATGCAATGCACATTTCATATAAAAAGGTCACGTCCATATTGCTGCAAATTCAAATGATCAACAACACCAATGTCAACTACAGGATCAACAGCACTGGCAAAATTCCCATATACACCTCCTCACATTTTTCTGCAATGCAAGTTCTTCAATCGATCGTTATCCCCTTTTTTCCAACCTACAAACTTAATTATAAATCTACGGGGATGAGAAATCCAAGGGAACCCTAAGCAACATGAGTTCAAACCTCTTGTTTATAATTATACATAGCCGACCCATGATTTTCCTTTTGGGGGCGCCAAATGTTGTAGGGACCGATTGCCACAAGGCCGGGGCCCATTATTATTATTATTATTATTATTATTATTATTGTCAAAATAATTTTCTTATGAAATTGTAACAAGTAAAATTTTATTTTTCAAGTAAGATATGAAGCGGGGCCCTGGCTCCTGTTAATTGCCTATACGTGTACTTGTGAGAAATTGAAAGATCCTATAGTGATTATCATTTTTATGCAAAAGCACATTTTTAATAGCCATTAGCCATTGTCATGGTTTTATATTAGACTTGAATTTCTCACATCCAATTCCCAGGCTGGGTATAGGGCCAGACCAGTGCCGCCGCTGGGTACCCAATACCCAGCCCAACTCGGGCCGGGGAAAAAGGTATTCGGGCTGGCCTGGGTGGGCTCGCTAAGCTCGATTTCTAGCTCAATAATTTATTTTTTTTACTAATTTATATATATACATATTTATTTATTTATAATATTTTATTATAATTATTTATATTTTTATATTATTTTATATTAATAAATATATTTTAAAATTTAATCAGGCCATGCTCAGGCTACGGTTTTTCGAGTTGGACTGAGCCCCAACCTGGTTTTTAGATGTTCGGCCAGCCCAGACCTGACTCGTTATCGGGCCAGGCCGACCAGCAGTCCATCCTAGCTGTCCACTTCAAGCCCAAATATTTAGACTTCTTCGCCAAATGTGATATTTGAAAATAATAGATTGAGAGTGAATAGTAATGGCAGTTCGGTCAAGCAACTTGACAACTAAATATTTACCCTCTCTCTCTCTCTCTCTCTATATATATATATATATATATATATATACACTCTTTTGAAATATGTAAAACTAAATAACATGAAGTTGATGTCACATGGTCATTCATGAGTTCAACTTCAATCCTCTTAAGAAAGAGATCTCTTGTAGTACTTGCTTGGAATCTCGGATGTAAAGGGGTTAATGTCAAAACTTGAGTTATAAACTATCCAAGGCAACAACACCGGCCAGCGTCTATATTTCTTTATAATTGGAAAAAGCATGTTAAAATCTAAAGCCGTATGTGGTCCATGCAGTTCATTTTGTTATAATCTACTACATATAACAGAGATGAGAGAAGGGGAGAAATGTAGGATGAGAACCATATATACCAAGTAAGACGATGATGAGGGCACCAATGAGGTCACTGTTAGTGTATGGAATTTGATCCATATTGGACACTCATATGCAATACCACAGATCCTTATGTTGTTAAGGGGGCCGCCGTTTTTTTATTGTCTTCTCTTTGAGAGTGTCTGTGTTCATCTGAGAGTGAATATTAAAAGATCTGTGCGACCGTGGATGTAGGAGATTACTATTCTGAACCACGTAAATCTTTGTCTTTTTCCTTGTTGCTTCTAACCCCCTCTTGAGAGTGCGAGAAGAGAGTTTTGTGTGTTGTTCCTAATAGTCACGTGGTGTACCTCCTAACGCCCCTGCATTTATAAGGCGGGAGTGAGATCGGCATAAAACTGAAAATGAGAAGAGACTTTTATAAGAAAATAAAAGATCGCCGAATATTGATTATCGTTTTTATGCAAAAAGAGTCCCCTTTTAACTATTATTGACTACGATATATGACTCTCATCATGGTTTCAATTCTGTTTTGCGTTCATGTTGGCAATCTAACTGCAAGTCTCAAGGTTTGAACTTCTCCACCATATGTAACTGAAAGCTAATATATACATCCCCCACCAATTTGGGCACATATCATCGAGCTCCACCACAAAAAATTGATGTTCCCCACCCCAGTTTTCAGTCAGTCAATTTGACAAAAATAATTTGGGCTCTCCCTCAAAACATTCATGTTCAAGGAAGCCTTATGGTCCACCAACTGCCCATAATTGAGGTCCTTTTGCTCAACCTCCCAAGAATTGATGCAATGAAGTTTAGCAATCATGACGTAATGCGTTTTAGCTAATGCTGTAATGTGAGATTCGACCATATTCTTCTTATAGATAAAAGCTTGCGCCTCCCCTTTTGATGAGGTGAATATCTCCCCAAACTCCTTTACATAGTATCCTTCAAATTAACTTGAATCTTCTATTGTGCTGAAAATGTGACCCACAAAAAACTAGACAAAACAGCGATCAGACAAAGGCAGGGCAGACGATGTGTGATGCTGAAAAATTTATTTCAAAATCTATTAACCACTGCAACGACATCATTTAAAACTCATTTTCTGTGACACTGATCTAATCCCAACTCTTAGGAATTTTTCATGTTAATGCAAATAGTTGACCCATATTAAGTCGTTCCAGGATAGACGTCATGTATCTTGTTCCTGTTTCCTGCACAGGATGAAACCCATCTTTCTACATTGAATTGAGTGTTGTCATGAAGAATGAGCCATTCTATGTAGAGTCCCTAGCGCGGATGGAAGAAGCGTCGAAAATCCTTCTGAGCACTCCTGTGCTCGAATAATCCTTCCTCGAGGCAATTCATGTCGGTGTCTCCTCCCAGTTTGATCGGGACCTGGAAGCCATGGACTCCCAAGTTAATTTTCTGGATTATAAATGTGCCACATTGCCTTTGTGAGTCGGAAAATGCATGCCACCATCCGTGGATGAGAGGCTTTGGGTTCATACAAAGAAAGAACGAAATCACAGCTAATTACTGCGGTGGGCCACAGGATGAGAATACTGAAAGCAGTACTAAATGCATTCAATGGCTTCTTGATTGAGAGAGAGGGAGAGAGAGCGAAGGAGAGAGCTTCTTGACTTGGTCCATTAGCACAAACTCTCTCTCTCTCTCTCTCTCTCTCTCTCACACACACACACACACACACACACAAAATATCACCAGCCTCCAACGAGTGTCGGGAGGGGAAACAATAGAAGGCAGTAACAAATTCCTCAAATACTGGTGGTGGTTAGCTCTTCTGGTGAGATAAACCTCAGTTTAAACCATGGATGCAAGGGCTGAATGATTGTATGTTGCAGTCCAATATCATTTTTGACAATCCAAATCGACCACCAAAATACAAACAGCCAGGTCTTCTAGAGAAGTCTCCACCTTTCAGATCTATTAATATGCTTTGCACCAAATAATAATTTTTCAGCAACGGACCCAGTAGATACTGTTGGAGCTAGAGTTCTCCACGTAGCAAGAAAGATTTGCTCAAACTTGCTGCACTACCAAAACAAGTGAGGAGTGGATTTCTTATCTTGTGGACAAAGAGGGCAATTAGATGCAAGTTATAAACCCCATTTCTTCAAACCTTCTTGTGTTTGAACAGTGTCCACCAAAACAAACCAGACATGTAATCAAACTCTAGACGGCGGTTATGGTCTGCGTAGCAATTGCTTAAAAAGCATGCTTGGCATGGCAGGCATGAGTGTAAGATAGACATGACAGATGTAAAAATTGCTTCGATTTTCCTCCATCCATGTGAAAGAGTTAATCATGTTATGGTACGAGTTAGAACTATCCCATTTCCATGTGAAAGAGTTGATCATGTTATGGAATGGGTTAGAACTATCCCATTTTGAGATCGCGATTACTCTATTGTATTCATCTCTCAATAAAGTGGGAGTTGGATTGCATCTTTTAAGAACGAGTTTTGAGCTTTTCAACCACTAGTCAGGAAGACTAGGTCATCCTTTGTCCAATGGTAAAGCTAGAGTAAGTGCAGTAACCCTATCTCTTTCTTGATTTTGAAATTGGGATGGAACAGGTCGTTCCAGAAGAATGGAAGAATAATTGAAGAAATGTCCTTGTAAATCTTGATGGGAATTGGTAAAAGTGTGGCTATTGGTAGAGGAATTGTGGAAAGCACATGATGGATCAGTGTCAGCCGACCTACCATAGATGAGTAATTCCCTGTCCAAATGAACATTTTGCTTTTCATTTTATCCACCATTGACTGCAAATCTGAACATTTGGTTCTTCTCGCTTGCAAGGGAGACCCAAAAAAGTGAAAGGCAAAGTATGAATTGTGCTATTGAAAATAGTCGTTGTTACACACATTAAATGTCTGTGCCTGCATTAAAAATGACTAGACTGCACTTGCGTTCCTTAATAGTGTGTGTGTGTGTGTGTGTGGGAGGAGAGAGAGAGAGAGAGCTTGTTTTGCTCAGTCCCCTTGATTGTTTACTAATTTTCTTGAAACTTGTTTCGGGAAGTAATGCTTCCATTAAAATTGACTTTGTGTTTTTTCAATCGAAATTATTGACTGTCTGGTTTAAAATATAATTTTGCTCTTCTTTTTTTGAACTATTTAGACAAAAAAAGAAAAAAAAATTGTCGGAAAAGCTTTTTCTAATAAGTGAATTACCAGAATGAATAAACGTGACCTAATAATTTGAGATAGACCCTCGCTGATGAATTCTGATTCGACCATGCTCAATCTGAATTTCAGATTCACCCCAAATTTGTTTTTGGCATCAAGCAGGCCGCAAGGACCATATCCAGTCGACCAATCGATTCTGTAGGCATGCAATCGGGTTGAATCCATAATTTGAACAAATGACAGAATTTATTTTAGAAAATCCATGCTTTATAGTTCTATATGCCAGTTTCGATATTCTAATACACAATCATATCCACTGATTCGTTTGATGAGTGCGTTTAGGTGAGCAAAAAGGTTCATCCCCACCACTCAAAATGAGGCTCAAAGGCAACCTCGTCACGTCCTCTCAATTCTTCTTTCCTTGCCTCCAGGGTCTTAAGCTGCATCGATGGCAGCGGTGCACCCTTGAAATTAGATGATGTCTTCCATCACTTTAACACCCAAGAACATAGCACCTATCAGAATCTAACTAGATATCTGCCCCTAACTTGACCAGTTACGATATGGCCATATGTACACATTATTGCATAACAATTTTGATATTTATAATTTAGAAACTCTAAATTTGGCTGGCGAGTACTTTTATTTGGAATAATTTAGCAGGATTTTTTAGAAGCAAGAATCCAAACAAACATTGAAGCTCAAATAAAATTCAACACATACACAGCCAAGTAAACTAAACCAGAAAAGAGTCTTATAGTTTATTTAGGTTACACATCATGAAAAGGTCACACACATATTGCTGCAGACTCGAATGAAGCTGTAGAACTTAGTCTATGTGGTGCTGTTCAGAAATTCAAGAGTCTCCCAACAGCTGATCCAGGGTATCAAAGAGGGAGGAACCAAGGTTAATCAAACCACCAGTACCAAAGGCTAAGTCAGACAAACGCAAGGCAGCCCACATACACTTCCCGATTTTTTTCTGCAATGCACGTTAAATCGATCGGTCAGCGTTACATATAGATGAAATTCAGAAGCTATAAGGTTCATGTAATTCCCTTTGTTGTAATCGAAATTCGACCATAACAGAGAGAAAGAGTAGAAAAGAAATGCAAGATCAGACGCACGCATACCCAGGGATCGGACGAGGGAGTTGAGGCGTATGCGGTACCACCACCACCACCACTATTAGAAGGTCGATAGACCTGGGAGACAAGAATGAGATCGTTATAAAAATGAAAACGAGACATTCAAATTGAAAGCAAAATGCAGTTCGGCTGGCGCGTTTGATGACCAGGGTGTAAGGGGTTATTTGATTAATGAATCTAATGTTTTATGAATCTTTTCCATACAGTACTTCGTATGTTCCTGTTACCAAAGGGCTTCATAAATATAAATTCAAGGAATACTTAAGTATAGACCACATATGCATCGGACAATGTTATTCCAAGCTCGATGCCTGTGGCGTATATGTGTCTATGGGAAACGGAGCCTGCACGAAACCCAAGCTCCATGCTTCGTCAGAAGAACGGGGAATGGTTTTCATGCGTTAACTTGGCGGCCAAAAGAGAGGGGGAGAGAGAAGAACGTTCTCTTCTTCCTTCCTGAAAGGAAAAATGAACTTACAGGAGTCATTGGCGGGCAATATTGAGCTGGGTGCAGTCGAAACTGAAGCTGCGCCGCATTGATCGCACAACCTTTTATTTCATCAAAGGAGGGCAGGAAATAAAAATTTAACGTCAAGTGGTCAACAAGTTGCTTCTGAAATTAAACAAGTGGGTAGACGTCGATCAGGAAAGGGCGAGAGTACCTAAATGAGTGTCGAAGTCATCGAACACTGTGCAGCGGTAGAGCCAGTGAGAGCCACCCAGTTTTCTGCAGATGTCGCAGGTGAATTGCCCACTCAGATAGGGAGGGAAGAACATGAGGGTGGCGAGGTGAGGGGGGGGCAGGAAGGGGAGGATGTTGAATGTAGAGATTGGGGGGAAATGCCTGCAGAGTAAGGGTGGAGGTTGTAAGAGCAGTAGTTGTAACGGAAGCCAGTGATGGGAAAACTGCAGGCGTTGCAGCAGACAGGATCTGGGGTTGGCGACCTTTGAACGAGGGAGAGGGGTTTGCATGGGAAGGCAGGGTGTTGAACAACGGGGGGAGCCATCCACTCATATGCGCTTGCCATCGTTTCGATTAGACCTCTCTCCCTTCCTTGGGATGATCAGCGGGCACTCAATTTACAGGAGAAGGATCGCCATTAGATTAGATGATTGTGCTTGACTACGTCCGCCGTTCCACACACACACACACACACATATAAAGGGAGCTAATTAATCACATATAAAGAGAGCTAATTAATTAGTGCATGTTTCGTGGGTCAGGGAAAGAGACTGGAAGGAGTAAAGGCATTTCCATGAGTTAGTTGGGAGGATGGCTTCAGTTGACTTGGTCCACCGGCAAACACAAAGAGAGAGCCAACCAATGTAATTTGCACGAAATAATTGAGCAAGCTTTTAAATTAAGGTAAATTCTTGGAGTTCGGTTCAAATTCATCTTAAATTAATAGGTGATTGATGAATTCTCATGCACTTAGCAGCAAGAGCTTACATGTTACTTAAAACATCTATATGTGGTTCTACTAATTCTCTGTTTTGTGATGGAAAAAATATTATATGTTGTTTATGCATAAGAAGCAAATTCCGATAAACCATCGCTAATTAATGCCCATATAATGATTGTTTGTTGATGGTTAATATTAATTTTTGAAAGGTGGACAAATAACAAAAAGCTTTTAAAAGGTTGGATTCTTTTAGCAATTTAAAAGTTGAGTAAGTTGACAGCTGCAATTTTTTCTATGAAAGATATTCTTGTGAGTAAAAAATGGGGCTTCAGCCAATTGTTGGTCCAAAACGAAGCAACCAGCCACCGACGACATCATGTGAAGGCTATGGAAACAGAACTCCGTTTTTAATGGAAGACTTGCGGGCCAAATAGACTGTGGGTTGGACTTTCCAACAGTTGGTAAAATTTCTGAGCAATCTCATTATATATATCGACAGAGAAAGAGCCAACCAGCCAGAAACGATCATAGACGCAGTTGCAACTTGCAAGCGGTCCAGCAGGCACCATTTATTATTGAGAGATCGGTTATTTTAGTAGGCCATCATGCATTTGGGACAACAATGTCGGAGTAATTTTCTGGCTGAGGAGCTCTAATTAAATTTTAATTGTGGATGTCGATACACGAGAAACAGGCAGAGAGCAACAAGGGAGTTGAGAGATCATTATTTATATGATGACCTCAATATCAAGTTATCAACCTCAAATGTCCCTTGATATGAAAATTGCTTTCTCCGATATTTAATTTAGATTAAAATGTACATATATGAAAGGATGCGTCAAGTTTTGCCACTCAAATTTTTACCTTCCGTTAGTGAATGACCTAAAATATCATTTTAGTTTGAGAAGGTTATATATTAATCTAAACAGAGGAGAATGTGAAAGTTCTCCGCCTTTGTTTGACACGGTCAAGCACACTCTCTCCTCTTATAATCATAAAACCAAAAAATTGAGGGCTTATTTTCATCAACTAATCAATTCGCAAATATGAAGGTGGAATTTGTTAGATACCTTGTTGTGGACTAACTTTGATTATACCTAATATTTTCGTATTTTCATGCTTAGTATTTGGGTGCAGAAAATGGGGGACAGCGGAATGAGATGACGAAATTGAAGTTCTAAATGTCAATTCTTATGTCCTCACAGCTCAAGATTCGCACTCATCAATCCCTCTCGAAAAGATCTTGATGGCAACATTTTTCATAGTCAAATAATTTTGCTTTATTTTTTAATTTGCAAAATCTTATTGTCAAATGCGCCAAACTTGTAAGGTGTAAATCCAGAATGTCTGTCATCATAAAAAGTGTAGCTCCTGCGTTCAACTGGAAGATAAAATGTTCTTCAAGAGAGTCCTAGACTTGCTTTTTTTTTTTTTCAAGGTTTTTGCTATATTTACCTTCATTGGCATCTTAACGTGTTGACATCTACTCTGAAACAGAATGTAGGAAGATTTATAACATTTGGCAATTGGTTCAATCACAAGAACTGTAGAAAGGTTTATAACATTTGACAATTGAACAATCACAAGAACTTTGTGAGCTATTAGTTTTAATCTAAACCAGATCAGAGCATGTGTGGTTAACATGAATGACTTTGGCCTTTAGTAATTAAAACGTTCAGACCATCTGGTACAACTGATAAACTTGGAAGCAATGCTGTAGATATCGTGAGATTTTCAAAGATTGATGAGAAAAATAGGTAAAATGCAGAAAACAACAAAATCTCACGAAGTTTTGAAA
>NC_045146.1:11334431-11510048 GCF_008831285.2 Nymphaea colorata | reverse complement strand
TTGGCCATGCATTGGTTGTGTCTGTTAGTCAGCCATTTATTTCAAATGCAATTAATTGACAATTTTAACTTGATGGAGCGAACGTTGCTTCATCCACATCCTTGAGCAGTCCCCAGGTCTCACGGGACTCTTTACCCCTTTGTCGGACGAGGTTCATCGTATCTTTTGCCCACACAATGAGACGATCACACATAAACTCCTAAAACTGACCATTATACCAATGCATCAAGTTGGCTATGCATTGATTTTGACAACCAGTCAGCCAATTATCCCAATTGCATCTAATTGACATTTTTAATTTGATGGTAGATATTGCTTCATCAAGTTTTCATCAGTTCCCAGGTCTCACGGGACTGTTTCCCATCTTGTTGAACAGAGGTTCATCACATCTTTTGCACCATAACGTGAAGATCATACATAACATCATAAAACTGGCCATTATACCAATGCATCAAGTTGGCCATGCATAGTTGTGTCTTTCAGTCAGCCAATTATTTCAAATGCACTAATTGACAATTTTAACTTGATGGAGCGAACGTTGCTTCATCCACATCCTTAAGCAGCCCCAGGTCTCATGGGACTGTTTACCCCTTTGTTGGACGAGTTCATCGCATCTTTTGCCACACAATGAGACGATCACACATAAAGTCCTAAAACTAACCATTATACCAATGCATCAAGTTGGCCATGCATTGTTCTGTCTGTTAGTCAGCCATTTATTTCAAATGCAACTAATTGACAATTTTAACTTGATGGAGCGAACGTTGCTTCATCCACATCCTTGAGCAGTCCCCAGGTCTCACGGACTCTTTACCCCTTTGTCGGACGAGGTTCATCGTATCTTTTGCCCACACAATGACACGATCACACATAAACTCCTAAAACTGGCCATTATAACCAATGCATCAAGTTTGCTATGCACTGATTTTGACAACCAGTCAGCCAATTATTCCAATTGCATCTAATTGACATTTTCAACTTGATGGTAGAGATATTGCTTCATCAAGTTCCTTCATCAGTTCCCAGGTCTCACGGGACTGTTTCTCATCTTGTTGAGTCGGGTTCATCGCATCTTTTGCGCCCATAACGTGAAGATCATACATAACATCATAAAACTGGCCATTGTACCAATGCATCAAGTTGGGCATGCATTGGTTGTGTCTTTCAGTCAGCCAATTATTTCAAATGCAACTAATTGATAATTTTAACTTGATGGAGCGAACGTTGCTTTATCCACATCCTTGAACTGTCCCCAGGTCTCATGGGACTGTTTACCCCTTTGTTGGACGAGGTTCAACGTATCTTTTCCCTCATAATGAGACGATTACACATAAAGTCCTAAAACTAACCATTATACCAATGGATCAAGTTGGCCATGCGTTGGTTGTGTCTGTTAGTCAGCCAATTATTTCAAATACAACTAATTGACAATTTTAACTTGATGGAGCGAACGTTGCTTAATCTACATCCTTGAGCAGTCCCCAGGTCTCACGGGACTCTTCACCCCTTTGTCGGATGAGGTTCATCGTATCTTTTGCCCACACAATGAGACGATCACACATACACTCCTAAAACTGACAATTATACCAATGCATCAAGTTGGCTATGCATTGATTTTGACAACCAGTCAGTCAATTTTCCCAATTGCATCTAATTGACATTTTCAACTTGATGGTAGAGATATTGCTTCATCAAGTTCCTTCATCAGTTCCCAGGTCTCACGGGACTGTTTCCCATCTTGTTGAATAGGTTCATCGCATCTTTTGAGCCCATAATGTGAAGATCATACATAACATCATAAAACTGGCCATTATAACAATGCATCAAGTTGGCCATGCATTGGTTGTGTCTTTCAGTCAGCCAATTATTTCAAATGCAACTAATTGACAATTTTAACTTGATGGCGCGAACGTTGCTACATCCACATCCTTTCGCAGTCCCCAGGTCTCATGGAACTCTTTACCACTTTGTCGGCGAGGTTCATCGTATCTTTGGCCCCACAATGAGACGATCACACTTAAAGTCCTAAAACTAACCATTATACCAATGCATCAAGTTGGCCATCATTGGTTGTGTCTGTTAGTCAGCCATTTATTTCAAATGCAACTAATTGACAATTTTAACTTGATGGAGCGAACGTTGCTTCATCCACATCCTTGAGCAGTCCCCAGGTCTCACGGGACTCTTACCCCTTTGTCGAACGAGGTTCATCGTATCTTTGCCCACACAATGAGACGATCACACATAAACTCCTAAAACTGACCATTATACCAATGCATCAAGTTGGCTATGCATTGATTTTGACAACCAGTCAGCCAATTTTCCAATTGCATCTAATTGACATTTTAACTAGATGGTAGAGATATTGCTTCATCAAGTTCCTTCATCAGTTCCCAGGTCTCACGGGACTGGTTTCCCATCTTGTTGAACAGGGTTCATCGCATCTTTTGCGCCCATAACGTGAAGATCAACATAACATCATAAAAAAGGCCATTTACCAATGCATCAAGTTGGCCATGCAATGGTTGTGTCTTTCAGTCAGCCAATTATTTCAAATGCAACTAATTGACAATTTTAACTTGATGGAGCGAACGTTGCTTCATCCACATCCTTAAGCAGTCCCCAGGTCTCATGGGACTGTTTACCCTTTGTTGGACGAGGTTCATCGCATCTTTTGCCCACACAATGAGACGATCACACATAAAGTCCTAAAACTAACCATTATACCAATGCATCAAGTTGGCCATGCATTGGTTGTGTCTGTTAGTCAGCCATTTATTTCAAATGCAACTAATTGACAATTTTAACTTGATGGAGCGAACGTTGCTTCATCCACATCCTTGAGCAGTCCCCAGGTCTCACGGGACTCTTTACCCCTTTGTCGGACGAGGTTCATCGTATCTTTTGCCCACACAATGACACGATCACACATAAACTCCTAAAACTGGCCATTTATACCAATGCATCAAGTTTGCTATGCACTGATTTTGACAACCAGTCAGCCAATTATTCCAATTGCATCTAATTGACATTTTCAACTTGATGGTAGAGATATTGCTTCATCAAGTTCCTTCATCAGTTCCCAGGTCTCACGGGACTGTTTCTCATCTTGTTGAGTCGGGTTCATCGCATCTTTTGCGCCCATACGTGAAGATCATACATAACATCATAAAACTGGCCATTGTACCAATGCATCAAGTTGGGCATGCATTGGTTGTGTCTTTCAGTCAGCCAATTATTTCAAATGCAACTAATTGATAATTTTAACTTGATGGAGCGAACGTTGCTTTATCCACATCCTTGAACTGTCCCCAGGTCTCATGGGACTGTTTACCCCTTTGTTGGACGAGGTTCAACGTATCTTTTCCCTCATAATGAGACGATTACACATAAAGTCCTAAAACTAACCATTATACCAATGGATCAAGTTGGCCATGCGTTGGTTGTGTCTGTTAGTCAGCCAATTATTTCAAATACAACTAATTGACAATTTTAACTTGATGGAGCGAACGTTGCTTAATCTACATCCTTGAGCAGTCCCCAGGTCTCACGGGACTCTTCACCCCTTTGTCGGATGAGGTTCATCGTATCTTTTGCCCACACAATGAGACGATCACACATACACTCCTAAAACTGACAATTATACCAATGCATCAAGTTGGCTATGCATTGATTTTGACAACCAGTCAGTCAATTTTCCCAATTGCATCTAATTGACATTTTCAACTTGATGGTAGAGATATTGCTTCATCAAGTTCCTTCATCAGTTCCCAGGTCTCACGGGACCGTTTCCCATCTTGTTGAATAGGGTTCATCGCATCTTTTGCGCCCATAACGTGAAGATCATACATAACATTATAAAACTAGCCATTATACCAATGCATCAAGTTGGCCATGCATTGGTTGTGTCTTTCAGTCAGCCAATTATTTGAAATGCAACTAATAGACAATTTTAACTTGATGGAGCGAACGTTGCTCCATCCACATCC
This sequence comes from Nymphaea colorata, assembly GCF_008831285.2. Lineage (NCBI taxonomy): Eukaryota > Viridiplantae > Streptophyta > Magnoliopsida > Nymphaeales > Nymphaeaceae > Nymphaea > Nymphaea colorata. The sequence goes on along the minus strand of NC_045146.1, from coordinate 11,506,059 downwards.
TTGAGCAGTCCCCAGGTCTCATGGGACAGTTTACCCCTTTGTTGGACGAGGTTCATCGTATCTTTTGCCCACTAAATGAGACGATCACACATAATGTCCTAAAACTAACAATTATACCAATGCATCAAGTTGGCCATGCATTGGTTGTGTCTGTTAGTCAGCCATTTATTTCAAATGCAACTAATTGACAATTTTAACTTGATGGAGCGAACGTTGCTTCATCCACATCCTTGAGCAGTCCCCAGGTCTCATGGGACTCTTTACCCCTTTGTCGGACGAGGTTCATCATATCTTTTGCTCACACAATGAGACGATCAAACATAAACTCTAAAACTGACCATTATATCAATGCATCTAGTTGGCTATGCATTGATTTTGACAACCAGTCAGCCAATTATTCCAGTTGCATCTAATTGACATTTTTAACTTGATGGTAGAGATATTGCTTCATCAAGTTATTCATCAGTTCCCAGGTCTCACGGGAACGTTTCCCATCTTGTTGAATAGGGTTCATCGCATCTTTTGCACCCATAACGTGAAGATCATACATAACATCATAAAACTGGCCATTATACCAATGCATCAAGTTGGCCATGCATTGGTTGTGTCTTTCAGTCAGCCAATTATTTCAAATGCAACTAATACATAAATTTAACTTGATGGAGCGAACGTCGCTTCATCCACATACTTGAGCAGTCCCCAGGTCTCATGGGACTGTTTACCCCTTTGTTGGACGAGGTTCATCGTATTTTTGCCCACACAATGAGACGATCACACATAAAGTCCTAAAACTAACCATTATACCAATGCATCAAGTTGGCCACGCATTGGTTGTGTTTGTTAGTCAGCCATTTATTTCAAATGCAACTAATTGACAATTTTAACTTGATGGAGCGAACGTTGCTTCATCCACATCCTTGAGCAGTCCCCAGGTCTCATGGGACTCTTTACCCCTTTGTCGGACGAGGTTCATCGTATCTTTTGCGCACACAATGAGACGATCACACATAAATTCATAAAACTGACCATTATACCAATGCATCAAGTTGGCTATGCATTGATTTTGACAACCAGTCAGCCAATTTTCCCAGTTGCATCTAATTGAAATTTTCAACTTGATGGTAGAGATATTGCTTCATCAAGTTCCTTCATCAGTTCCCAGGTCTCACGGGACTGTTTCTCATGTTATTGAATAGGGTTCATCGCATCTTTTGCGCCCATAACGTGAAGATCATACATAACATCATAAAACTGGCCATTATACCAACGCATCAAGTTGGCCATGCATTGGTTGTGTCTTTCAGTCAGCCAATTATTTCAAATGCAACTAATTGACAATTTTAACTTGATGGAGCGAACGTTGCTTCATCCACATCATGAGACAGTTTACCCCTTTGTTGGACGAGGTTTAACGTATCTTTTGCCCACACAATGAGACAATCACACATAACCAATGCATCAAGTTGGCCATGCATTGGTTGTGTCTGTGAGTCAGCCATTTATTTCAAATGCAATTAATTGACAATTTTCACTTGATGGAGCGAACGTTGCTTCATCCACATCCTTGAGCAGTCCCTAGGTCTCACGGGACTCTTTACCCCTTTGTCGGACGAGGTTCATCGTATCTTTTGCCCACACAATGAGACGATCACACATAAACTCCTAAAACTGACCATTATACCAATGCATCAAGTTGGCTATGCATTGATTTTGACAACCAGTCAGCCAATTATCCCAATTGCATCTAATTGACATTTTTAATTTGATGGTAGAGATATTGCTTCATCAAGTTATTCATCAGTTCCTAGGTCTCACGGGACTGTTTCCCAGGTTGTTGAACAGGGTTCATCACATCTTTTGCACCTATAACGTGAAGATCATACATAACATCATAAAACTGGCAATTATACCAATGCATCAAGTTGGCGATGCATTAGTTGTGTCTTTCAGTCAGCCAATTATTTCAAATGCAGCTAATTGACAATTTTAACTTGATGGAGCGAACGTTGCTTCATCCACATCCTTAAGCAGGCCCCATGTCTCATGGGATTGTTTACCCCTTTGTTGGACGAGGTTCATCGCATCTTTTGCTCACACAATGAGACGATCACACATAAAGTCCTAAAACTAACCATTATACCAATGCATCAAGTTGGCCATGCATTGCTTCTGTCTGTAAGTCAACCATTAATTTCAAATGCAACTAATTGACAATTTTAACTTGATGGAGCGAACGTTGCTTCATCCACATCCTTGAGCAGTCCCCAGGTCCCACGGGACTCTTTACCCCTTTGTCGGACGAGGTTCAACGTACCTTTTGCCAACACAATGAGACTATCACACATAAAGTCCTAAAACTAACTATTATACCAATGCATCAAGTTGGCCTTGCATTGCTTCTGTCTGTAAGTCAACCATTAATTTCAAATGCAAAAAATTGACAATTTTAACTTGATGGAGCGAACGTTGCTTCATCCACATCCTTGAGCAGTCCCCAGGTCTCACGGGAATCTTTACCCCTTTGTCGGACGAGGTTCATCGTATCTTTTGCCCACACAATGAGACGATCACACATAAACTCCTAAACTGACCATTATACCAATGCATCAAGTTGGCTATGCATTGATTTTGACAACCAGTCAGCCAATTATTCCAATTGCATCTAATTGACATTTTTAACTTGATGGTAGAGATATTGCTTCATCAAGTTATTCATCAGTTCCCAGGTCTCACGGGACTGTTTCTCATCTTGTTGAATAGGGTTCATTGCATCTTTTGAGCCCATAACGTGAAGATCATACATAACATCATAAAACTGGCCATTATACCAATGCATCAAGTTGGCCATGCATTGGTTGTGTCCTTCAGTCAGCCAATTATTTCAAATGCAACTAATTGACAAGTTTAACTTGATGGAGCGAACGTTGCTACATCCACATCCTTGAGCAGTCCCCAGGTCTCATGGGACTGTTTACCACTTTCTTGGATGAGGTTCATCGTATCTTCTGCCCACACAATGAGATGATCACACACAAAGTCCTAAAACTAACCATTATACCAATGCATCAAGTTGGCCACGCATTGGTTGTGTCTGTTAGTCAGCCATTTATTTCAAATGCAACTAATTGACAATTTTAACTTGATGGAGCGAACGTTGCTTCATCCACATTCTTGAGCAGTCCCCAGGTCTCACGGGACTCTTTACCCCTTTGTCGAACGAGGTTCATCGTATCTTTTGCCCACACAATGAGACGAAAACACATAAACTCCTAAAACTGACCATTATACCAATGCATCAAGTTGGCTATGCATTGATTTTGACAACCAGTCAGCCAATTTTCCCAATTGCATCTAATAGACATTTTTAACTTGATGGTAGAGATATTGCTTCATCAAGTTCCTTCATCAGTTCCCAGGTCTCACGGGACTGTTTCCCATCTTGTTGAATAGGGTTCATCGCATCTTTTGCGCCCATAATGTGAAGATCATACATAACATCATAAAACTGGCCATTATACCAATGCATCAAGTTGGCCATGCATTGGTTGTGTCTTTCAGTCAGCCATTTATTTCAAATGCAACTAATAGACAATTTTAACTTGATGGAGCGAACGTTGCTTCGTCCACATCCTTGAACAGTCCCGAGGTCTCATGGGACTGTTTACCCCTTTGTTGGACGAGGTTCATCGTATGTTTTGCCCTTATAATGAGACGATCACACATAAAGTCCTAAAACTAACCATTATACCAATGCATCAAGTTGGCCATGCATTGGTTTTGTCTGTTAGTCAGCCATTTACTTCAAATGCAATCAATTGACAATTTTAACTTGATGGAGCGAACGTTGCTTCATCCACATCCTTGAGCAGTCCCCAGGTCTCACGGGACTCTTTACCCCTTCGTCAGACGAGGTTCATCGTATCTTTTGCCCACACAATGAGACGATCACACATAAACTCCTAAAACTGACCATTATACCAATGCATCAAGTTGGCTATGCATTGATTTTGACAACCAGTCAGCCAATTTTCCCAATTTCACCTAATTGACATTTTCAACTTGATGGTAGAGATATTGCTTCATCAAGTTCCTTCATCAGTTCCCAGGTCTCACGGGACTGTTTCCCATCTTGTTGAATAGGGTTCTTCGCATCTTTTGCGCCCATAACGTGAAGATCATACATAACATCATAAAACTGGCCATTATACCAATGCGTCAAGTTGGCCATGCATTGGTTGTGTCTTTCAGTCAGCCAATTATTTCAAATGCAACTAATTGACAATTTTAACTTGATGGAGCGAACGTTGCTACATCCACATCCTTGAGCAGTCCCCAGGTCTCATGGGACTGTTTACCCCTTTGTTGGACGAGGTTCATCGTATCTTTTGCCCACACAATGAGACGATCACACACAAAGTCCTAAAACTAACCATTATAACAATGCATCAAGTTGGCCATGCATTGGTTGTGCCTGTTAGTCAGCCATTTATTTCAAATGCAACTAATTGACAATTTTAACTTCATGGAGCGAACGTTGCTTCATCCACAGCCTTGAGCAGTCCCCAGGTCTCACGGGACTCTTTACCCCTTTGTCGGACGAGGTTTACCGTATCTTTTGCCCACACAATGAGACGATTACACATAAACTCCTAAAACTGACCATTATACCAATGCATCAAGTTGGCTATGCATTGATTTTGACAACCAGTCAGCCAATTTTCCCAATTGCAACTAATCGACATTTTCAACTTGATGGTAGAGATATTGATTCACCAAGTTCCTTCATCAGTTCCCAGGTCTCACGGGACTGTTTCACATCTTGTTGAATAGGGTTCATCGCATCTTTTGCGCCCATAACGTGAAGATCATACCTAACATCATAAAACTGGCCTTTATACCAATGCATCAAGTTGGCCATGCATTGGTTGTGTCTTTCAGTCAGCCATTTATTTCAAATGCAACTAATAGACAATTTTAACTTGATGGAGTGAACGTTGCTTCGTCCACATCCTTGAACAGTCCCCAGGTCTCATGGGACTGTTTACCCCTTTGTTGGACGAGGTTCATCGTATTTTTTGCCCACACAATGAGACGATCACACATAAAGTCCTAAAACTAACCATTATACCAATGCATCAAGTTGGCCACGCATTGGTTGTGTTTGTTAGTCAGCCATTTATTTCAAATGCAACTAATTGACAATTTTAACTTGATGGAGCGAACGTTGCTTCATCCACATCCTTGAGCAGTCCCCAGGTCTCATGGGACTCTTTACCCCTTTGTCGGACGAGGTTCATCGTATCTTTTGCGCACACAATGAGACGATCACACATAAATTCATAAAACTGACCATTATACCAATGCATCAAGTTGGCTATGCATTGATTTTGACAACCAGTCAGCCAATTTTCCCAGTTGCATCTAATTGAAATTTTCAACTTGATGGTAGAGATATTGCTTCATCAAGTTCCTTCATCAGTTCCCAGGTCTCACGGGACTGTTTCTCATGTTATTGAATAGGGTTCATCGCATCTTTTGCGCCCATAACGTGAAGATCATACATAACATCATAAAACTGGCCATTATACCAACGCATCAAGTTGGCCATGCATTGGTTGTGTCTTTCAGTCAGCCAATTATTTCAAATGCAACTAATTGACAATTTTAACTTGATGGAGCGAACGTTGCTTCATCCACATCATGAGACAGTTTACCCCTTTGTTGGACGAGGTTTAACGTATCTTTTGCCCACACAATGAGACAATCACACATAACCAATGCATCAAGTTGGCCATGCATTGGTTGTGTCTGTGAGTCAGCCATTTATTTCAAATGCAATTAATTGACAATTTTCACTTGATGGAGCGAACGTTGCTTCATCCACATCCTTGAGCAGTCCCTAGGTCTCACGGGACTCTTTACCCCTTTGTCGGACGAGGTTCATCGTATCTTTTGCCCACACAATGAGACGATCACACATAAACTCCTAAAACTGACCATTATACCAATGCATCAAGTTGGCTATGCATTGATTTTGACAACCAGTCAGCCAATTATCCCAATTGCATCTAATTGACATTTTTAATTTGATGGTAGAGATATTGCTTCATCAAGTTATTCATCAGTTCCTAGGTCTCACGGGACTGTTTCCCAGGTTGTTGAACAGGGTTCATCACATCTTTTGCACCTATAACGTGAAGATCATACATAACATCATAAAACTGGCAATTATACCAATGCATCAAGTTGGCGATGCATTAGTTGTGTCTTTCAGTCAGCCAATTATTTCAAATGCAGCTAATTGACAATTTTAACTTGATGGAGCGAACGTTGCTTCATCCACATCCTTAAGCAGGCCCCATGTCTCATGGGATTGTTTACCCCTTTGTTGGACGAGGTTCATCGCATCTTTTGCTCACACAATGAGACGATCACACATAAAGTCCTAAAACTAACCATTATACCAATGCATCAAGTTGGCCATGCATTGCTTCTGTCTGTAAGTCAACCATTAATTTCAAATGCAACTAATTGACAATTTTAACTTGATGGAGCGAACGTTGCTTCATCCACATCCTTGAGCAGTCCCCAGGTCTCACGGGACTCTTTACCCCTTTGTCGGACGAGGTTCAACGTACCTTTTGCCAACACAATGAGACTATCACACATAAAGTCCTAAAACTAACTATTATACCAATGCATCAAGTTGGCCTTGCATTGCTTCTGTCTGTAAGTCAACCATTAATTTCAAATGCAAAAAATTGACAATTTTAACTTGATGGAGCGAACGTTGCTTCATCCACATCCTTGAGCAGTCCCCAGGTCTCACGGGAATCTTTACCCCTTTGTCGGACGAGGTTCATCGTATCTTTTGCCCACACAATGAGACGATCACACATAAACTCCTAAACTGACCATTATACCAATGCATCAAGTTGGCTATGCATTGATTTTGACAACCAGTCAGCCAATTATTCCAATTGCATCTAATTGACATTTTTAACTTGATGGTAGAGATATTGCTTCATCAAGTTATTCATCAGTTCCCAGGTCTCACGGGACTGTTTCTCATCTTGTTGAATAGGGTTCATTGCATCTTTTGAGCCCATAACGTGAAGATCATACATAACATCATAAAACTGGCCATTATACCAATGCATCAAGTTGGCCATGCATTGGTTGTGTCCTTCAGTCAGCCAATTATTTCAAATGCAACTAATTGACAAGTTTAACTTGATGGAGCGAACGTTGCTACATCCACATCCTTGAGCAGTCCCCAGGTCTCATGGGACTGTTTACCACTTTCTTGGATGAGGTTCATCGTATCTTCTGCCCACACAATGAGATGATCACACACAAAGTCCTAAAACTAACCATTATACCAATGCATCAAGTTGGCCACGCATTGGTTGTGTCTGTTAGTCAGCCATTTATTTCAAATGCAACTAATTGACAATTTTAACTTGATGGAGCGAACGTTGCTTCATCCACATTCTTGAGCAGTCCCCAGGTCTCACGGGACTCTTTACCCCTTTGTCGAACGAGGTTCATCGTATCTTTTGCCCACACAATGAGACGAAAACACATAAACTCCTAAAACTGACCATTATACCAATGCATCAAGTTGGCTATGCATTGATTTTGACAACCAGTCAGCCAATTTTCCCAATTGCATCTAATAGACATTTTTAACTTGATGGTAGAGATATTGCTTCATCAAGTTCCTTCATCAGTTCCCAGGTCTCACGGGACTGTTTCCCATCTTGTTGAATAGGGTTCATCGCATCTTTTGCGCCCATAATGTGAAGATCATACATAACATCATAAAACTGGCCATTATACCAATGCATCAAGTTGGCCATGCATTGGTTGTGTCTTTCAGTCAGCCATTTATTTCAAATGCAACTAATAGACAATTTTAACTTGATGGAGCGAACGTTGCTTCGTCCACATCCTTGAACAGTCCCGAGGTCTCATGGGACTGTTTACCCCTTTGTTGGACGAGGTTCATCGTATGTTTTGCCCTTATAATGAGACGATCACACATAAAGTCCTAAAACTAACCATTATACCAATGCATCAAGTTGGCCATGCATTGGTTTTGTCTGTTAGTCAGCCATTTACTTCAAATGCAATCAATTGACAATTTTAACTTGATGGAGCGAACGTTGCTTCATCCACATCCTTGAGCAGTCCCCAGGTCTCACGGGACTCTTTACCCCTTCGTCAGACGAGGTTCATCGTATCTTTTGCCCACACAATGAGACGATCACACATAAACTCCTAAAACTGACCATTATACCAATGCATCAAGTTGGCTATGCATTGATTTTGACAACCAGTCAGCCAATTTTCCCAATTTCACCTAATTGACATTTTCAACTTGATGGTAGAGATATTGCTTCATCAAGTTCCTTCATCAGTTCCCAGGTCTCACGGGACTGTTTCCCATCTTGTTGAATAGGGTTCTTCGCATCTTTTGCGCCCATAACGTGAAGATCATACATAACATCATAAAACTGGCCATTATACCAATGCGTCAAGTTGGCCATGCATTGGTTGTGTCTTTCAGTCAGCCAATTATTTCAAATGCAACTAATTGACAATTTTAACTTGATGGAGCGAACGTTGCTACATCCACATCCTTGAGCAGTCCCCAGGTCTCATGGGACTGTTTACCCCTTTGTTGGACGAGGTTCATCGTATCTTTTGCCCACACAATGAGACGATCACACACAAAGTCCTAAAACTAACCATTATAACAATGCATCAAGTTGGCCATGCATTGGTTGTGCCTGTTAGTCAACCATTTATTTCAAATGCAACTAATTGACAATTTTAACTTCATGGAGCGAACGTTGCTTCATCCACAGCCTTGAGCAGTCCCCAGGTCTCACGGGACTCTTTACCCCTTTGTCGGACGAGGTTTACCGTATCTTTTGCCCACACAATGAGACGATTACACATAAACTCCTAAAACTGACCATTATACCAATGCATCAAGTTGGCTATGCATTGATTTTGACAACCAGTCAGCCAATTTTCCCAATTGCAACTAATCGACATTTTCAACTTGATGGTAGAGATATTGATTCACCAAGTTCCTTCATCAGTTCCCAGGTCTCACGGGAGTCTCACGGGACTGTTTCACATCTTGTTGAATAGGGTTCATCGCATCTTTTGCGCCCATAACGTGAAGATCATACCTAACATCATAAAACTGGCCTTTATACCAATGCATCAAGTTGGCCATGCATTGGTTGTGTCTTTCAGTCAGCCATTTATTTCAAATGCAACTAATAGACAATTTTAACTTGATGGAGTGAACGTTGCTTCGTCCACATCCTTGAACAGTCCCCAGGTCTCATGGGACTGTTTACCCCTTTGTTGGACGAGGTTCATCGTATGTTTTGCCCTCATAATGAGACGATCACACATAAAGTCCTAAAACTAACCATTATACCAATGCATCAAGTTGGCCATGCATTGGTTCTGTCTGTTAGTCAGCCATTTACTTCAAATGCAACTAATTGACAATTTTAACTTGATGGAGCGAACGTTGCTTCATCCACATCCTTGAGCAGTCCCCAGGTCTCACGGGACTCTTTACCCCTTTGTCAGACGAGGTTCATCGTATCTTTTGCCCACACAATGAGACGATCACACATAAACTCCTAAAACTGACCATTATACCAATGCATCAAGTTGGCTATGCATTGATTTTGACAACCAGTCAGCCAATTTTTCCAATTGCATCTAATTGACATTTTCAACTTGATGGTAGAGATATTGCTTCATCAAGTTCCTTCATCAGTTCCCAGGTCTCACGGGACTGTTTCCCATCTTGTTGAATAGGGTTCTTCGCATCTTTTGCGCCCATAACGTGAAGATCATACATAACATCATAAAACTGCCCATTATACCAATGCGTCAAGTTGGCCATGCATTGGTTGTGTCTTTCAGTCAGCCAATTATTTCAAATGCAACTAATTGACAATTTTAACTTGATGGAGCGAACGTTGCTACATCCACATCCTTGAGCAGTCCCCAGGTCTCATGGGACTGTTTACCCCTTTGTTGGACGAGGTTCATCGTATCTTTTGCCCACACAATGAGACGATTACACATAAACTCCTAAAACTGACCATTATACCAATGCATCAAGTTGGCTATGCATTGATTTTGACAACCAGTCAGCCAATTTTCCCAATTGCATCTAATTGACATTTTCAACTTGATGGTAGAGATATTGCTTTATCAAGTTCCTTCATCAGTTCCCAGGTCTCACGGTTCATTAGTTCCCAGGTCTCACGGGACTGTTTCCCATCTTGTTGAATAAGGTTCATCGCATCTTTTGCGCCCATAACGTGAAGATCATACATAACATGATAAAACTAGGCATCGCGTCTTTTGCGCTCATAATGAAATGATCACACATAAACTCCTAAAACTGGCCATTATACCAATGCATCAAGTTGGCCATGCATTGGTTGTGTCTGTCAGTCAGCCATTCATTTCAAATGCAACTAATTGACAACTTTAACTTGATGGAGCGAACGTTGCTTCATCCACATCCTTGAACAGTCCCAGGTCTCACGGTACATCGTATCTTTTGTCCTCATAATGAGACAATCACACATAAACTCGTAAAACTAACCATTATACCAATGCATCAAGTTGGCCATGCATTGATTTTGACAACTAGTGAGCCAATTGGGATATCTAATTGACATTTTCAACTTGATGGTAGGGATATTGCTTCATCAAGTTTGCCATGCATTGGTTGTATCGGTCAGTCATTTCAATTGCATTCAATTCACATTTTTAGCTTGATGGAGGGAACGCAGCTTCAACAAGATCTTTGAGAAGTTTCCAGGTCTCACAGCCCTGTTGTAGAGGGTTCATCACGTCTTTTGCTCTCATAATGAAATGATCACACATAAACTCCTAAAACTGACCATTATACAAATGCATCAAGTTGGCCATGCATTGGTTGTGTCTGTCAGTTAGCCATTTATATCAAATGCAATTAATTGACAATTTTAACTTGATGAAGCGAACGTTGCTTCATCCACATCCTTGAGCAACCCCAGGTCTCACGGGACTGTTTACCCCATTGCTTCATTCAATAAATCAAGCTGGTTTGATATGCAAACTATTCGATCAAATCTCTAGTTTTTCCCCAATTTTGTTTGGTAACTCTCTTTCTCTCTCTCAATCTGGATCCGTTTCCCTTATCCAAGGTGGACAATGTTCCCCTTTCTCTTTGACAAATGAGACTTGAGGATCTTCTTCAACAATCTTAGAGGTTTGGCTTTTCCGATAGATATGTAAGGACTTCTTCAGAATTTTTTCTAACTAATTATTTTTTACATTTTATCGACATCTCATCACCAACAAAGACTTCTTCACCTCAACATTTACAGTTTCATCTCAACGCCATTAACCATTGTTGATGGATTTTTTGATATAACTTCATCTGCCCTGATATCGACTTTGATTCGACGTCTTCTTTCTCTTAAATCCACAAATTCATGTTCACGCCAACATATCTTTATCATGGAGCCTAATAGCCTATTGCAAGTTTCATATTCTGATGCTCATAATAACTTGACAAATAAATAATATTGGAGATACTAGGATATCATTTTCTTAGTTTGAACATCAACATTTATGCCAATCAAATCCATTTGCAATTACCTGTTCAGATCATCCTAGAACCTGAACCACCTCTTTTCCTAGTAAATGTATTATCCACACTGTGAGTGATCTGCCTTATTTTATTTAGAAAGTATATTCTGGTTGTGGGTCTGAACTAGTGGTCATATCCGATTTGAAAATTGTTGGACTGAAATTTTGTTGTTGGTTTAGATCAGTGGTCATCTCTGATCTGAAAATCGTTGCATTTGGATATGGCCGTAAGACTAGACCACTGGTCTTATCTGATCCGAGAACTGTTGGATTTGCATATGATTGTAGATTTGGATCAGCGGTCACATCTGATCAAGAAGTTGTCTTATTTATAGCTGATTGTGGGTCTGGATCAATGGTCTTATCTGAACTAGAAATTATTGTTTTTGTACCTGGTTGAGGGACATGATCGATGGTCTTATCTCATTTATAGATTGTTCAATTACATATAACTGCGGAAATGGATCAGCGGTCTTATCTGATATAAAAGTTGATGGATTTGGATATGGTTGTGGGTCTATGCTAGCGTTTTTTCTAAGGGAGAGGTTGTAAAATCCCCAGAACATGCAACCTTATGTCCAATCATGGATGGCCGATGCAATAAATCGAGCTAACATGATATCAAAACTAACTGCTCGATCAAATCTCTAATTTTCTCCAATTTTGTACAATATCTCCCACAAGAACCTTTTTCCAATGATGAGAGGCGTTGATTCAGCTTCTTGCGCTGAAGACTCCACAAGCAGCGGACCGACGGCAGTATACAGTTTTAAACTTCTCGTTTTGTACTTTCGTAGTTAGAGGGTCCATGGTATACAATGCTTTTTTTTTTTTTCTTTTTACTGCAATTGCTATTACTGCTGCATAGTATATACTTATTAGCATTTTATTTCAGATGCCCGTTCTTGAATCTCCTATGTTGTAAGCTGTGTATCTATATAGCCGTGGGGATATATTTAGCTGAGGGGATATATTTAGCTGATCTTGCTATAGTGAATTAGTGATATATTGTCATCTGTCAAGTTATAAACTATATAAATATAATAATAATAATGATAACAATAAATTATTAATAATTAAAAAAATCATCACCTCACAGCTGCACCTATATGTTTTGGGATGTGCCACTTCGGCACCCACACTCCACACATATGTCACATACGCAAGAACCTAAGTTACATCGCTTTGTAGGCAAAAGCCTATGTCATATATGTTTTTAAACTTAATTTTGCTCTTTAATTTTGAATTTTTCCTTCTTCTGTATTCCCTTCCATCTAGATGTTATATTCTCTAATTTTTCTTTAATTTCCAGAATTTGTGTCGATTATTGTAAATATATAATGTATATATTTGCATATATACCCTGTCATACCCCAGAGTCGTACCAAAACTCGTTCCACCGTACCCATACCTAAACCTGCAGCCATACCCAAACCTGCAGCCATATCCATGTGACTCAAGACAAAAACAAGTTTTCAAACGTCACAAAACACATTGTTCAGAGAAGGGAAATAAAATTTGGCAAAATCAGATAAATTTTCAGAAATTTTGAGTTTCTGACAGGCCAGCAGAAAACAAATCCCATTTCACACGTCCAAAATTCTGAAATTTTGATGGTAGAAAGTTGAGTTCAATCCCTAACTTTGAAAACCCAAATGAAAAGTCGGCCCCCCTATCCTGTTCAAAATCAGTCTGCAGCCTTCGGTCCAGAAATGGCAGCTTTTTAGCAGTTTGAGAAAATAAATTAGAGGTTGAAATTTTGAAACAGAAAGACCCCAACTAAAAAATGGTTTCCATTTTATATACATTGAAGATGTTCCAGATAAAAAAACAGAAATTTGGAAGGTGGTTTTATATTTTTAAACGATTTTTTAATGTGGTGAAAATTATGTCAAAATCAGAGAACAGCAGCTACAATTCCTAGACTACACGCTGTTTTGACTGGTTGTTTTTTATGGCAGGATGATGGGTAGGAGAGAAGTGCGTGCACACCATCCTATTTTTGTCTTCTAGACTTCTGCCTTTGAATTTCCGATCTCAGTTGTGTTATTTCCACATGATGTATTCTGGTTAGTGGTTAGTGGTTTTGCGTAGCTTATAAACTCTAAGATTTAGATTCAACTGTGCTACCAGATCGATGGTCTTATTTGATCTGGAAATTGTTGGATTATCTTGTCATGGGTCTAAATCACTAGTCTTATGTGATTCAGGAATTGTTGAATTAAGATATGTTTGTAAGTTTGAATCATGGCCTTATCCGATCCACAAATCATTAGATTTGAATCTAATTTTGGGTAAAGATCAGTATCTGATCTAAAAATTGTTGAACTTGGATAAGTGTTTGTTGAACTTACATAAGTGTTCTTATCTAATGTGTAAAATATTAGGTTTGTAAAAACATGTAAAAAAACTTGTGCACACCATATAAATATCACACAAAGATTCGGAAAAACTTTCAAACTTTTATCAAAGACTCGAATGTTAATTAAAATATTTAATTAAGTCATTTAAGAATCATTCTCATAAGTTTCTCAACAAAAGTAATTGAACATTCATAAATTTCTAAAACCATTGTTACATGTGGTAAATCATGACATTTGTTCGATAAAGGTTTGCAAAAAAAATATTTGAGAAATTAAACAAAATTTTATAAAAGACAAGAAAATATCGAATTCAAGAAAGAATGTGCAAACTTTCATCCAAGATAATTAACAAAGCCATGTTAAGAAAGTCGTGAAAGATTCAAAAAAAAAAATCTTATGTTCACCAATGTAGAAAAGCTATATAATTGGCAAAAGTTATGTAGTTAATTTGCCTCAAGTGCTCAAATCAATGAGAGAAAAATCAAGTTCCAAACATGTGTACAAAAGTTGAACCATCAAGACAACTGTCAACTTGTTTCACAGTTTACAAGCAGATTTCAAAATTGTTTACCAATGTTTAACAAACCGCATAAAAATACAAAGAAATTATAAAAATTTAAGAAATTTCTCAAACATCTAGGTAGTGTTTGATGGCCAAGAATTTTCCTGTAGCTCAGGAAATAAAATTCAAATCTTTAAAACATTTCCTGTTCATCAAACACATAATTATTTTTTTTACCGTTAAAGTGAAAATCGGAAACGTATTTCCGGAAATATGTTTCCACACGGAGGGGTGGAAACATATTTCCAGAATTTTTTTTGGAGCCGTTGGGCACGATGCGTGGAAGGAGGGAGGAGGGAAGAAGGGAAGGAGGTGGAGGCGGAAGAAGGGAAGGAGGAAGGATGGAGGAGGAAGAAAGGAAGGAGGAAGAAGGGAAGGAGGGAGGAGGAAGAGGGGAGGAGGAAAGGGGAAGGAGGGAGGAGGAAGAGGGGAGGAGGAAAGGGGAAGGAGGGAGGAGGAAGAGGGGAGGAGGAACGGGGAAGGAGGAAGGAGGAAGGAGGAAAGGGGAAGGAGGAAGGAGAAAGGGGGAAGGAGGAACGGAGAAGGAGGAAGGAGAAAGGGGGAAGGAGAAAGGGGAAGGAGGAAGGAGGAAGAAGAAAGGGGAAGAAGGAAGGAGAAAGGGGAAGGAGGAACGGGGAAGGAGGAAGGAGGAAGGAGAAAGAGGGAAGGAGGAAGGAGGGAGGAGGAAAGGGGAAGCAAGGATCGTGGAAGGAGGGAGGAGTGAAGGAGGCAGAGGCGGAAGAAGGGAAGGAGGAAGAAGGGAGGAGGAAAGGGGAAGGAGGTGGAGGAGGAAGAAAGGAAGGAGGAAGAAGGAAGGAGGGAGGAGGAAGAAAGGGAAGAAAGGAAGGAGGCGGAGGCGGAAGAAGTGAGGAGGAAGAAAGAGAAGAAGGGAAGGAGGCGGAGGAGAGGGAAGGAGGCGGAGGCGGACAAAGGGAAGGTGGCGCTTTCCCATTTCCACCGATTCTTTGTCTCTTGTCATCAAACGCAGAAACATATTTCCAGAAAAATAATTCCAAATTAACAAACACAACATAGTTTTGGAAATCTAGAATTTTATTTCTCAAAAACCAATTCCAGAAATATATTTCTGGAAACTTGTTTCCAGAAACATATTTCTGGCCATCAAACACTACCCTAAGGAATCTGCAAGTTCTACTAAGAAAACATAAAGATGTGAAAAAGAAACAGCTAAAAAATTTCTCAAACACAGTAAACATCATAAAATTGTTTACTAAATTCATTGAAAAATCAATTTCAAAATGTCTTAAAACAGTTCATGAAATTTTATAAAAAATTTCCAACACAATTTGGACAACTTATGAGACATTATTACATCTTAAACAAATCAACAAAATAGCATAAGAGTAAACAACTGTATAACTTCAAAAAAAAAATAATCGCAAAAAGTTTAAGTAAAAAAGCCATAAAACTCATAAAATAAAGTTACATTTCATGAGCTCATAAATGTGCACAAGTATTCATCGAAATTTATGAACCAACTTTTTTTCAACTTCTTTCTAAATGTTACGATAACAACTTTTTTATAAATGTTGCAATAACAAAGTGCAAGCGAACTATAAGGATTTGTGAAACCTTTTAAACATTTAAGAAAACATGCACAAAACATACAAAGAACACACGAAGGTTTGGCGAAAAAGGTTCCAAAAGTTTCATCAAAGACATGAAATTTAGAACACTTTAATAGTCACTTAACAATCAATTTCATAAATTAAAAAAAAAAGACTTTGAAAATTCAAAAAATTCTCATACAATTTAACAACCAATGGTAAATTTTTACATTTCCTTGACAAAGGTTCGCAAAAAAACATTTAGAAGTTGAGCAAAATTCTATAAAGACTAGAAGACTAAGTACTCAAGAAAAAAGGTTCAAATTTTCATCCAAAATAAGATAGAATCATACGTTTAAAATGTCCCAAAATTCAATACCATAAATAAACTTAAAAAAAAAAGCTTGTGTTGATAAGGAAGTCATGAACGTCTAAGAAAGAGCATTATTTTTCATAATTTCAAACATGTCAAAGGGAGTTTCCAAAGCTATGTAATTAATTTGCCACAACCTTTTCTAAAAAGAGACAAAAAAATCAATTTCTACAATGTTTATAAAGTTAAAGAAGTGTTAATAAAGCCGTCAAAATGCTTTAGAGGTTGTTAAAGAGGTTTTTAAAACGTTTACAAATTGTAAAAAAATCATATAAAAAAGAAAAAAAATGCAAAAAGCTTACATTCCTTCCTAAACATCTAAGAAAGCTTATGTGAGTCATATGAAGAAAACATAAACATTTAAAAATAAATAGAAAATGTTTATCAAACATAAAGGTCATTGAAATGTTTATTGAACTCATTTAAAGATCATTTTAAAAACGTTTTACAATAGTTCTTGAAATATGTAAAAAATTTCTAACACAATTTGGACAACTTCAGATATATCATGACATTTTGTTTATGGAAAGTTTGCAAAAATAGAAGGCTTTTGAAGAAAGGTTTGCAAAACATTAGAAAACCACAAGACTTTATTTTAATTTATAGATTTCAGTAAGAAAACCATGAAAATCTATTAAAATCAGCAAAAAAAAAAATCCAACACAATTTGGACAACGTCCGATATATCATGACATTTTATTTACGAAAAGTTTGCAAAAACATTAGAAGACTTGTGAAGCAAAGTTTGCAAAACACTAGAAAGTCATAAATGTTAGTGGAAAATCAAGAAAAAAATTCAATAATTCAACTTCAAAAAAAATTGCAAACGTTAATAAAAAGTCATGAAAGTCCAAAAAACGTTATTATTTATGAGCTCATAAATATACAAGGGAATTTGCCAAAATTCATGTAAAGAATTCATTTTAACTTTCTAATAAACGGTCAAAAAAAGTTAAATCTTTATAGAAGTTTATGAAGCATCAACAAAATTTGCCGTTGGTAACACAAACATTGGTAAAAAAAAATCATGAAAATCTAAAAGAGCACAACCTTTCATGAGTATATAAATGTGCACAAGAATTCTTAAAAATGTTTATTTATGCTCAAGAAACTGCATTAAAATGCACAAAATTTATAAATATATATGGCACTTGTCGAACACCTACTAAACTTCACTACAAGAAAATAGCATTTAGTGATGTACAACATGCTTCACTAAATGTCATCATGATGCCAACTCTTCATCATAAATGACGCCACTAACAGTAATGATGGAATTAATGATGCATTTGTTGCTATTAACTATCACAAATAGTCATGCATTAACAATGATAAACCAGCTGTTGTGTCACTAATTAACCCTAAACGGCTCATGAAACAACAGAAGCTTAATATACATGGGCAACCAACAATAACATACACTCAAGGAGAAAAATTTAAAAATTAACCTGCAATCAATAACACTTTCATATAACTACAAAAAAGACTGAAAGCATTTTCAGATTGAAAGCAGCTATAGCAGCATAACTTCACAGGTTACCAACCTTTTACTTGATTTAAAAGGCAAAAGAAAGTTGTAACTGCTACCATGCCATGTTATGGTTATCTGCAAACTGCTAATATCTACATAATTGTACTTATTAAAGCAAAATAAATCCTCTAACCTGGAAAAGGAGATTAAACTTCAAGACACAAAAAATTTTGCAAACAAGTGAAGGCATAAAACCTGAATATCAGCTACCAATGAGAACAGAGAATATCACCAGCCTAAAGCGTAAAAATAGCATGCTAGAGGCGCAAGCAGCTGTACCTCTGTTGTCCCCACTGTGTAAAATAATGTTTGATTCAGAGCCTCCAAACGTACAAGAAAGCTTGTTCCTCAAGCAACCTGCATTCATGAGGTTAGTCCAAAAGAATTGATCCTATTAAAAGAAGGGCATTACAAAAAGCCACAAAAACCGCATGAACAAATCATATTTTCGGGTAGCAAAGAGAGATTGTAAGGGCAACATTTCCTTTGTGTTGTTTCCCCATTTGGAACAAAACAGTATTTAGAAATTCAGAAATATCCCATAGATACAGGTGAAATAAATGTAGTGTAAGATAGCCAATATTAGATAAAATCAGTTTGAATGGTGACCATAAATAAAAAATAAATTTATGAGAACTAAAGAAGTGTATAGAAAGGGAGAGTTTATTATAATATTGAAGAAAAAGACCATTACTTTCTAAACTTGCTGTTCTGTATCTTAAGATCACAATCCATCAGCCAAGAATTTGATGTTTTAAACCATAATTGATGAACCAACATGCGTTTGGCCATGACCCACTAAGGCCTCCATTGAATTGAATTGGACGTTTTAATGGAATAAGTTTCTAGTCAATAGCAGTGAGTCAGTGACCATTTACTTGTATGGTTTAAGTCCTTTGTCCACTTCAAGGAGACATCATGAAGAGTATCTTATGCAGTGAGATGATAAGCTAGAAAATGGATAAAGCTAACACAATCAATGTTAGAAACTAAATCATATTAATGGTTAAATTTATCAATAATTTTATCCCATAAAATGTAATAATCTATATAGAAATAGATCACGACCTAGTCTTATGGTTCTATAGGCAAGATGCACAATAAGGGACCAAAAGGAAATGGAAATTGAGAAAAGCCTAAGTATGATTATTTTTTGGTTTGACTACTGTTTGTAGATGCTTTTCATTAACATACACATTTCAGTCCCTTTTCCTGAATGTCTGCCATTAATGAATGGAAGGGCTCAGTTATTTCAATTGTTTTAGTAATTAGACTGTAGGTGGAAAAAAATTATTCTACTGAAACATCTGACGAGGTGAGGTGAAATATTTTCAAACAAAAATAAGTAGAAAAAATTATAATAACCTTATACAGTAGGAAGATACATAAATACATAACATATCACATATAACAAAATTAGAAATACAATAAAACAGATTATGCGCGCATATTGTAAGGCATAAAGATAATATGTTTATATTGTCAGGCCAAAAGATAGAGAGCAAACATACAGGGAAAAGGAGCTGAACAAAGCATGATTCTTATAACACACCAATCAAAATAGTTAACCAGACTATTAGCTTACATATTATTTATAAAGCAACAAGGAAATACATAAATTATATGTAAAACTTATACACAAAGCATATTTATGAAACAGATATATTAAACAAAGCAGTTCACTGATTAACTTGTAAACTAATTTCCATAAACCGTATGGCCTTCAAGACCAAAGAAGTTCATGGAACTGAAGTCTTATTTACCTAACATCCACCTTTAGCAACCAATTAAAACTTCAACTCCATGAAACCACCGATCTTGAAGTTTTGGGGAGAAAACCCTCAAGGTAACTTACGATATTTAGAGTCTGGAAAAATAACAGAGAAAGAATTAACATATTTTAGTTTCTGTATGTATAGGAATGTAAAGACATTTGTCTGCACGATTTAATTAGTCACTCATGTTTTCCAAAGGCCTGCAGAAGAAAACCTTTGAGATTTCAAACGAAGCCCCTAGTTTTGTGGAGAACAAATTGACAACAGTATCTTAACTAAGAAGAATGAGAAGAAGTTCGTTTGTGAAACGACACCCGAAGCCTTTGGCAATCAGAGCAAGTGCATGCAATGCACCGCATTAATCGGAGAGAAAGATAGAGAAAGCGAAAGAAATAAAGAAAGATGGACGGAGGGGGAGATTGAGTGAGAGATATCCTATTACCGTAGATAATGCAGCTTGAGATGAATCGACTCCTCGATTAAAACCCTCGCTCGCAGATTGCCATTCACTGCGGATGGATGAATGGGTCGGGAAGGTTAAAAAAATCCCAGAAAGTAATCGCAGCCTAGGGTCACAGTCCGCCGACCCATCCCCCTCATGAGCAGCCTCCTTCCCTCGCCATGGCCGACGCACAGGGGCGAGAGAGAGAGAGAGAGAGAGAGAGAGGGGGGGATTTACCTTCGGGGCACGACGGTGGTGGTGGAGGTCACCGGCTGGAGAGCGAGCAGCGGTGGTGGTGGAGAGCGCCGGCGGGAGAGCGAGCGGTTGTGGTGGTGGAGGGCTGAAAGCGCGGGACCGCGGGAGACGCAAGAGACGAACGGAAGCTTCGGGACGACCACGATTAACAGCAACTAAAAGCAATCAAGAAACGGCTACTTCCATTCTTGGATGACCGACCGCTCCACCGATCATTTGAATTTTGCATTTAATTTCATTTGAAAGCAGCGTTTCTCGCGCATTTCATGTGATGGTAAAGTAAAATGTGGTAGACCCAGCTCGGCTTATATATATATATAGTTGCTTTTTCTTTTAAAGTTGAACATATGTTTATTTAATTTTTGCATGTTATCTTATTAAATTAATTACAAACAAATTATATTTAAATTTTTATAAAAAAATAAAAATAGTAACAAGCACCGACCCGCAACAATATCTACTAGCTAATATGTCCTATCAAGAAAACCAATGTTGAGCCATCAACAATATTTACAAAGTTGATTTTGAAATTTGATGAGCCGAATTTTCCAATGAATGCTTGAATCAACTTTGAACGGATTGGTTTGCTTTAAATTTTAGGCGACAGTGCTTTAAGGAGCCTAGCATAATTAATGTGAATAAAGATCATTAATGTGAATAAAGATCATGTAACTAGATCCTCGTTTTGGTTCTTGTGAGTGTTTTTTTTTTTCAATAACACCTAAACAATGACGGCCTACAAACATGCTTATCGCTTGGTTACCCATAAATATATAACTGTCTGCGGGATGACCAACCCCTGAGTCTATTGCTTGGAAGGCATACCTTAACGGTTGGACTACAAACGCATTTAACATCGGAGTTTATATATATATATATATATATATATATATATATATATATATAAAAGCTGACCCATATCTACAACTTTGAACACACCTAAAACCAAATCCCTGTGCCAATCCTTGTTCATAGCTTGACCCATAGACGGCACCAAAGCTCAAGGGTGGAGCCAAGGAGGAGCCTGCATGGGCCCTGGCCCCACCTCAAGATTTAAATATGCTAGCAGAAGAATACTTAGAACAACTCAAACTTGTGAAGAACATGATCATTAAAACTTAAAACGCCCATCATGGCCAATGTGATAATTTGAAATTATGTGTCAAGCCTTTCTCTTTTTGAAATGGTTGAAGGAACGTCACAAACTGTTGATCTTTGTGCATGCTCTGGCGAGTGGTTCAAATCTGAGGAGGTGGAGCCCTCTGTCACCAGAATCTTTGGCGACGAGAGATTTTTCCGCGATGGTTAAAGATAAAAGATTAAAATTTCATCCTTAAAGATCCACGTAAAGATTTTTACATGAAAAAAGAAATGCATCCTAAAAATACGATAAGTTTTGACTAAAAATCCATCCTAAAAGATCCATAAAAAGTTTTTCTCATGAAAAAAAAATCCATCCTAAAAAACCACGAAAAGTTTTTCCATGACTAAAAAATCCATGATTTTTTTTTCATGACTAAAAAAATCCACAAAATTTTTTTAGGATAAGGAAAAAATCCATCATAAATGATCCATGAAAAGTTTTTTCCATGAAAAAAATTCCATCCTGAAAATCCACGATTTTTTTTCCATGACTAAAAATCCATCATAAAAGATCCATGAAAAGTTTTTTCCATGAAAAATTTTTCCTTGATAAAAAATCCATCCTAAAAGATTCACGAAAAAAAAATCCATCCTAAAATATCCACGAAAAGTTTTTAGAATGAGCGATCTCCGTGACGACCATGGGCATAATTGTCTTTTCTGAGAAAAACTATCACATGCAGCCAGCGTTGAGGGGGCCACTTGTCCAATAATCCCGTTTTCCAAGAATTACAGTTAAAAAAGTTCAAAACAGAAAATCAAGAACGCAGATCGCACTAACCAAGGAAGGGTGAGGAGGTTCCCCAAGAAGCAATTCGCCAGGACTCGACATTCCACCCTTCAGTGGTATGGCGTTTTCCCTGGTTCTTGCTGCCATCCTTTGTTTGTTTCCTCTCGCTGCGTTAGTGATCGTGAAATCTCGATTTTCTTCTGACTTGGCGCGTCTGTTTCATCGTTGCCACCGACGTGAATGTGAATGTATCCTTGGATTTCTCGGTTTTGCTTCGGTTGGCGCTTTGTTTTTGTGGTGATTCTTCGATTTTGTCTTGGTGGTTGCGCTGTTTGGGTCTATTTAATGGAAGACCGATGCGAGAAGTTGATCACGATGTGTCTTGATTTCGTCTGCTGTTCCTGTTCTATTTGTGGTCGTTCTGTTTGCTGCATGTTGAAGCTGTATTGTTGTATCTTGTTCCTTTTCCCAAGCTGCTTGCTTGGAGATGGTCCTTTTAGTTCTTTTGATCTCAGAAAAAAATTGTGTTTACTTTGATTGATTGTTTATCTAGACCTGTATATTCAATTTGAATTTGTCGGATGGTAGTTTCTGGATTTTACTTTTGGTGGCAGTTCTGGCTTTTCTCCTTTGTTTGCTCAATTTTGGTATTCTAAAAGCTCCCGTCTTCCTTGATTGAATTTGGTTGGGAAATAAAGTAACTCAAGGCCTATTATCCATGCCTTCATCAGAATCTGTTTCACCAGACGGGAGGCTTCTTTTGCATGACGGCGTTTGTGCATGGCAACATGAGCAGCACCTTTCTCTTCTTGAAATGGTTGAAGGAACGTCACAAACTGTTGATTTGGGTGAACAATAATAGAAAGCAGTCTCAGAACGAGCATCATGCTGCGTGCATGCTCTGGCGAGCAGTTCAAAGTTGAGGAGGTGGAGCCTCCTCTGTCACCAGAATCCTTCGCGACGAGAGATTTTTCGGCTGGTGGCATTTCCTCCAGAACTTTGGATTGGGATGCCAAGTTTGAGGATAATCATGTCGAAGATGTTGAAACTACTCTGAAGGAAGCCCTCTCACTGAACTATGAGATGCCTTTCTTCCCCTCTCTGGTGCTCTACTCTACTTTGAATCCCCTTTATGAAATATTCTCCAAATAAACAAATCCAATGCTGAATTTTAATGCATGATCAGGTGGGGGCGATGAAAAAGGTGGGTGAATTCAAAACAGATTCTTGAAGGAATCAAATTCACGTGAATGGAAGATTTGTGTGCGTTGGCAGGTACTGGCAGTGGCCCCTCTGCTCAGTCTGCTTTGTTCATGCATGGCTTCTTCCAAAACATGAACATGTCATTTATGGAGTTTGTATACAAATTTAACTCTACCAACAAAACCAGCTGCGAGTTAGAAAATCTACACACACTCACATAGTCATATGCATGCTTGAAGGCATATTCAACACACACATGCACATGCACAAACATGTCTTTACCTCCCCAACAAGCAGTCCAGATCCACTTAGCTGTTACATTGATTTATCATCCTGTATTTTCTACATCTTCCATATATGTACAAACAATTCGCATTAAGTATGATCAACCTTAAGTTTGATCACAAACTTGAGGGATGTTAATTCGACCAAAGCAAGGTCGGGTCGACCAATGACCTGTCTTCGTAGTTCGTGGTTAATTTTCCATCATCATCTATACATGGATCATGCCAGGCCAGCTTATGTGCTTCTCGTGACCTGGGAATCCATGGGTGTTGTACATAGGTACTGCACTTTTTCATGGTTTTGTCGCTAGCTAGGTCTGGTATCAGCATCAGTTGATGAACGCATCTGTTTGCTTCCCATGTGATTTACATTATACAATCTGCTGCAATTTGTACATTTAAATATTGCTTTTGTTTTGAGGAGCATAGTGTACGTATAGATGTGAGTGATACCAGACAGGTGACTATGCTACTCATCTCCAGGTGTTCCGTGGGATTGATATACAAAGTTTGATACCCAAGATGACTAAATCTATAGCTGATAAGGTCCAGCGTCAAAAAGCTCGATTTAAAAGCCAGAAGGTGCAAAAAAATACAATGTCTATGCATTCTGTGAGTCTCTTGCGTGAAGCTATCTTACCCAAAGCAAGATCACTGGAACAGCTTGGTTTAAGAAAAGGTACAGTATCTAGTTGGGTAATTACCTTTCTGTTTGAAAATGATGTTCTTAGTCTTCTAGTAGACATGTCTGGATTTGTTTGACTGTCTTACTATGTTTGTATGTCTTAATCATTCAGCATGATGCACGTGATTAGTAACACTATGTTTAATGGTATTTACGATGTGTAGATATACTAATCATTTCCTTTTACCATATCGTATTTGCAACCCAACATGCAGTCAAGTTTTCTGAAGGCAGACAGACCTTGATTAAGAACTTTGAACATTCTCTTTCCTTGGTGGATTGGAACTATTATCCAATTACACAGTTTATACAGCAATAACAGCATAACAACAAGGGAATAATGTTGGGACTGTCATTGAACTAGAATTTCAGCAAGAGTGAGATGTGCTGGTAGACTTCAACTTCAACTGCTAAGGAGGCTTTTTTTTCTTTTTTTGTGGCCTGCTTCTCTTTCCATATCTTTTCATCTTTATTTCATTTTTTATACTGACGCTTCAAATAAATGTTTTTTCTCCTTCTTTTCATGTAATTTTTTACGGTCTGGACAGTTTCAACTTTCTGAAATGCTCAAGTTCATTGGGATGAATTCTGTGTTTGTTCACTTCTTCAGAATATTCGATCTTGCTTTTTTTATGACATATTTAACTACTTCTGTTGTAAAAGAGCGTTACTATTATTGGAGTTAAATGAACAAATTGATTATATATTGCCTAACTTCAAAATTTCATGTGGTAATAAATATGTTGACAATTCCTATGAATGCTTGTGAGCATGTTTTTTTTCTCTTTTTTAGTTTTTGTTTTTTATAAACTTCACATGTTTCCTTTTTCTTTTTTCTTTTGGGTGAGTTGATTTCAGAATTCAATGAATGTGAAGCATAGAAGACTCACCTTCTGTTTGTGATTTGACAGAGGCTGCCAAGGAGTGTAATGCTATCCTGGACACAGTCGAAGATGCATTACCTTAAAGGCTTGCCTGTTGGTGTTTTTGGAGACTGCAAATTACAGGAGATGTTCCATAAGGCACTGGAATTGCTTCCTGTATTGTGGAAGAAGGCTATTGCTTCCTCCTATAGGCGTGCTCAGGTTAAGCCCTGAAATTTAGATGGAAATTGGCGGCTGCATTACTTTAATGTGTTCATTTTGCAAATATGAAGTGCATGCTCCCCAAAAATCCAACAGATGCACTCTCCCCAAAAATCCAACAGATGCACTCTCCCCAAAAATTCATCCTAAAGATCACGTAAAGATTCTTACTTCAAAAAAAAAAAATCCATCCTAAAAATCCACGAAAAACTTTTTTCCATGACTAAAATCCATCCTAAAAGACCCACGAAAACTTTCTTCCATGAAAAATCCATCCTAAAAATCCTCGATTTTTTTTTTCATGACTAAAAAATCCATCCTACAAGACCCACGAAAAGATTTTTCCATGAAAAAAAAATCTATCCTATTTAATCCACGATTTTTTTTATGACTAAAAAATCCAAGAAAAATTTTTCCCTGACTAGAAATCCAAGAAAATTTTTTCCATGACTACTAATCTATGAAATCTTTTTCCACGACTAAAAATCCACGAAATCTTTTCCATGACTAAAAATCCACGAAATTTTTTTCATGACTAAAAATCCATGATTTTTTTCCATGACTAAAAATCCAAGAAATTTTTTTCCATGACTAAAAATCCTTGAAAATTTTTTGCCATGACTAAAAATCCTTGAAATTTTTTTTCCATAAAAAAATCCGTAAAAGTCCAAAAAAAGTTTTTTCCATGGAAAAATTCCATCCTAAAAATCCACGAAAATTTTTCCTTGATAAAAAAATACATCCTAAAGATCCACGAAAAACTTTTTATTAAAACTTTTCCCATGACTAAAAATCCATGAAAACTTTTCCCATGACTAAAAATCCATGAAAACTTTTTCTATGACTAAAAATCCATGAAAACTTTTTTCATGTAAACTTTTTCCCATGACTATAAATCCACCAAAAAAATTTCCATGAAAACTTTTCCCATGACTATAAGTCCATGAAAAAAAATTTCCATCAAAACATGAAAACTTTTTCCATGACTAAAAATCCATGAAAACTTTTTCCATGTAAACTTTTTCCCATGACTATAAATCCACCAAAAAAATTCCATGAAAACTTTTCCATGACTATAAGTCCATGAAAAAAAATTTCCATCAAAACTTTTCCATGACTATAAACCCACGAAAAAAATGTTCCATGAAAACTTTTCCATGACTATAAACCCACGAAAAAAAATTTCCATGAAAACTTTTCCCATGACTACAAACCTCAATACTCAATCAGGTGAGAATAACAGAAGAGAGGAAGGACCCACCTCAGCAAACGTTTCCCGGAAATCCGATGGCCATCCTTCTCCATATCCACCTTAGGAAACCTATCGGGACGATTCGATGGCCCTATCATCTGGAGGATGGCTCCAAAATTGAGAGAGAGAGAGAGACCGTCGGGAACAGAGGAACGAGTTATCGCCTATTCACGGCGACTGCGGCCCGCTTAATTCATCTCTGCATTTCTGTGATTTCGCTGCCGGTGGAGATCATCTGTGAACAGGGAGCGCAGCTGGAGAAGCCGCCTGTTCACGGCGACTGATCCTCGTCGCCTTCCAGAATTCCGGTGGAACGCGAGGCGAAGAAGCAAAACTGAAGGAAGAAAACATCGAACCCTTTTTATCAAAAAAATCCACTTCAGTCTCAGAGTCCAACATATGCATTAAAGAGGAAAGGACATTGTGGTTATTTTACCATCCTGTGCACATAAGCCATCAGCTCACATCAACAGTTATGCTAGCCTTATAACATTCTTTCCAACCTTCATATAGCAGCATATTGAACGAGCCACACTTTATTTTGTGGTCTTAGAAAGTTCATTGACAGAATATTTAGATAAAATTGTTTATTTTTTAAAAACTTATTAACAAAATATCCAACTGATATTAATGGAATATTCTATCAATGAACTTTCTAGTTAACTTTAGCTTTTGGTAACGAAACTATATATTCACTCAAACAGGATTGCAATCCCTAATGTTGTTATCGGCTCTGTTGATATATGGCCTTGGTTGAATGTTGTAGATTGTGGTGAAGTCATTTATTAACTTTAGGGGTCACATTGAGAACCGTCTCAAATAAAACCATCTAGGAAAAGGAGAACAGTTAAACAGCAGGAGAAAAGATAATATCAGCGAATAAATGGCACCCATTGTCACCGTCCGCATTCTACACAAAATCAGAACAAATGCTTGACGGAATCTACAAGTATTACAAAATTTCTTTCCAACAAAAAAAGGAGGACAATGTGATGGATCGTTCTCACATATGCACAAAGATGCCCACTTGCCCTGTGCCTTCATCAAATATGGACAAACGGTAGAAATGCCCTATCATCTTCATCTTCATTGAACAAGAACCAATTACAAAGAAGTGGCTCTGGCGTTTTGCTGTGCTTGGTGTTGGGAGTATCAACAGTATAGAAGTAACGAAGGAGTGTTACATAATACAGAAAAAACAGAGAAGACATGAGAGAACAAGTCCGCTGATGGTGGTTCGGAACGACCTCAGCGGACAATATTAGCAGCTTACACCATGTTCTATATGGTGGTTCGGAACGACCTCAGAGAACAAGTTTAACATATAAGCGAAGGTGGTGCGGTGATGGCAGAAGGGTGTTGGTGGTCCAGCGATTGCATAAGGTCGACGGCTGGTCCAGCATCAGGTGAAAATTGTAGTCCAGAAATATTATTTTTTAAACAATTTTTTATCCAGTGAAAAGTTCTGTCCAGAAAACAGAATCTACAAGGTACTTCAAAATTATCCAAGATACCAAGTTCTCTGGGAAAAATGATATTAGCATGACAATAAAAATCAATTAAACAATCAAATTTGAAAATGAAACACAAATAGTTTACTCTACTTTGTTCCCACCTGTCTAATCACTCATTCCTTGCACTTTAAGCTTCATAATTCAAGAATTCAAGCAAAAATAAGCAATTTAAAACCACTAAGAATAGAAACACCAGCAAAATGAGGAAGACTAAGTTGAAACCTATGTTTAGTAACAACAAGATATAAAATCTCACACACAAAAAAAAAAACAAATCAAAACGTTATAAAAAGTAAAATATCATGTCTGTAGTTTGAATATCAGCATCTATAGATGCTTGCCAAATCCATTTGCAATAACCTATTCAAATCATCCTAGAACCTGAGCCATCACTTTTCCTAGTAAATGTGCATTATCTGATTTTCACACTGCCAGTGATTTTGGTTTATGAGATTTGCTTCATTCTATTGAGAAATAGTATATTGTCTGAACTACTGGTCTTACATTATTTGAAATTGTTGTACTGAAATCATGTTGTTGTTCAAGATCAGTGGTCTTTCCTGAAAATTTTTGGATTTGGATCTGGCTGTTAGGCTGGATCAATGGTTTTATCTGATATGAGAATTATAGGATTTGCATATGACTATAGATCTGGATCAGGATGATCGTAAGGGAAGTGGCGCTGGGAAAGCGCTTTCGAAACAATTTATTTGAATAGAAGATTTGAACTTTGACCGACTGTGGCAAAAGGAACGTCGTAAAGTAGACTGACAAAACTTTACCGGCCTAGTCTTCATGAGATAGTTTTGTGTCTAATAATAGAGCGATTCAATTGCATTTTGACAACAATAGTTCAGATCTTAGATTAAACCCAACATTACATACATAAATCAATGAGACAACAGTTTGCTCGGATATGAAGATTTAAATACGCTGTATGTCAAATGTTAGTGTGATTTCTGGAGTCGCTATTCATTTGGGTATAGACTAATGGCACATGACTAAAATTCATTGGACTTATATATTAATCAATGGTAACTCAATGGAGTGTAACTCCCTCCCCTTTTTCCGCCCTTGGTGTTCAGGGTTGCATGAGAACCTGAATGGAAAATAGCACACCCATCAATATGACACATGAGAAATAACATCCCATAGAAATCAAGTCGGATATCATCAATGAGTGTTTATATCTACACCCTTACTTTATATCTTTTTGCTAGTTTTTTTTGTGAATCGTCCATCTAAATTAAGTCAAAGGCATATATTATTCCTGATGGGTCCAAGGTATGACGTACCTGCTTAGACACGTGAATTGTAGAATAATTTATTGTTGATTTTTTTTGGGGGATGTAAAACCAAAGAAAAAAAGTGAAAGGATTGAAAAAAAGAGAGGTTTTAAAAGGGGTATATTTATTTTTTAGGAAGGTATGTTTTGTCATTTTTTATTGAAAAATAATTGCTATTCGATCAATTATCTTAAAAATTGAGCCTTGAAATTCTCGTCTTCTAAAAGTTAGATAACCGTAATGGCGGTGGCGTGGAACCTTTCTCCTTTTTTTTTTTTGTATTTATTTAGCTTTTAACCCAAAAAATCACACTCATGTCGATAAACTTTGTTACTTGCTGGCTAATACCCCTTCGTGTTTACTTTGGCTTGTGCGGTTAATGGGCTTCGAATCAGCGACTTGGTTTCCGCACCAGTTTTTACGTGAGCAGTTCCGAATATTTTATTTAGAGCCTATATTTCTTTATTGAATTTCGAACCATCCATGAAACTTTTTGAAAATGGAGAATACGGGAGAGTGCAGAGAACTTATGCGAAGTATTCGACTATGTCGATCCCATGCTCACCCTTAATTATAATATGTCAAAGAAGCGACTTCCAAAATATGCAAACATTCAGTACATTATTTATTTAAAATTAAATTTGAGCTGAATTCGAATCCAATTGGGTATTTATTTAAATTCACAGCCAAATTTGACCGATGTCATTTTTAAAATTAGAATCTGACCAAATTTTATATTAAGATGTTAATTTTTTTTCCACATATGAATTTTCTTTTTTGAAAAAAAGTATGGACATCCCTAACCGACGGCCTCCTAAATCTCAACTTGACAATGTCTTCACTCCTCTAATTTCCCATACATTAAAATGGTTAGAACGAAGCATTGCTCCATACTTCACTCCCTCATGTGCTTAGATTGGATATTCGAATCAACCTTGATTAATTGTTATTAAAATATTTGTTTTCCATAAAACATTTAAGGAAACACACTCAATGAACGTGCATACAGCAAAGAGACGCTTATTTTTTAAAATTTCCTTTTTACGCTCGAGGTAACAAACCACTTTATTTTACGTGGGATACACATACGTTATTTTATGTCTCACCCATGTTGACAACGTTTTTATATAGTTATGCTAATAGATTTTGACCATATTGGGATACGACTTCGTAATAACAATTTAAGTTGAATTGATCTCGAAGTTGAGGGTCCCTGCATAATCTAAGTACAGCTTCTGCATGTCATACTTTTTTTTTTTATTTGATCCAATCCTATCAGGGTTTGGATTCATAAACCAAGTCGTGCTCAAAGTCCAAACATAGTTGTTGATCATAATAGAAAAAAATTGGATTCAAATGTAGAACTATCAGGATTTGGTTCACATTTAAATATGTTTGCAAACATTGCTTTGCAACAATCATGGGACATATGAACCCACCATTATTTGAATCTGACATTATACACGCGAGATGTATTGTCTAGTAAATGAAGTAGTTCAGATTTTTTTCTTGTTTTCCCCATTGTTTGCCGAGTTCGTCTATTAAAAATATCGACAAAAGTTACACCGGGGCTCCAAATGATTGATATTTAGAAGTTTGATTAAATTCAGATTTTAAACAGTTAATAAATAACATAAACGATGGTATTTAAAAGGTCCGTCACTTGCAATCACAATTTACAACGTAACACGTGTAACAGACATAAGCAGACATGAAATAGTTCAACCTTAATGTGCCTACTCTTATTTCAGTTCGATGAACACATTGAAGCAAATCAAAGCAACCACATACAACCACGATTCTTGTTTGGTGCATTTTCATGCACGCTAAATGGCAAAACCAAACTAGGCCGAGATGCAAACAGTGAAAGCAATCGATACGGAAGATGACTAACCAAGAAAAGAAAAAACAAAACAAAACGAAGGAGCAAAAACACGGCAAAGTGCCAAAACATACATGAGGATCTCATCTCATACCTAATGGTTGGTCGACTTACTGTAAGTATGGTGGTGGAGGCGCAGAACCTTGATACGGGGGATAGCCAAGTTTCTTCTTGTGATGGTGTGGGGTTGGAGTAGTCGGTGGAGGCTCATATACTGGGGTTGGAGGCTGATATGTTGGTGTAGGAGGAGGACTGGAGCCATAAGTAGGAGGAACAAAAGGTGGAGGTTGCCCAACAATGGGAGGCACATAAGGAGTCATAGGAGGAGGAAGCTTAGGTGTGGGAGGTGTGTATGTTGGGGGTTCAATTACTGGGGTTGGAGGTTGATATGTTGGTGTAGGAGGAGGAGGAGAACTGGAGCCATAGGTAGGAGGAACAGAAGGTGGAGGCTGCCCAACAATGGGAGGCACATGAGGAGTCATAGGAGGAGGAAGCTTAGGTGTGGGAGGTGTGTATGTTGGGGGTTCAATTACTGGGGTTGGAGGTTGATATGTTGGTGTAGGAGGAGGAGGAGGACTGGAGCCATAGGTGGGAGGAACAGAAGGTGGAGTTTGGCCAACAATGGGAGGCACATGAGAAGTCATTGGAGGAGGAAGCTTAGGTGTGGGAGGTGTGTATGTTGGGGGTTCAATTACGGGAGTAGGTGGTGAAGGAAGTTCATATTTGGGATGCTTATGCTTTTTAGGAGGGCATGGAGGAGGGTGGCTAGGTGGCACATATGTAGTTGGAGGAGGGGTGGTGGGAGGAGTTTGTGGATAAGGCTCGTACATAGGCGGGCTAAGTGGAACATATGTAGTAGGAGGAGGGGTAGTGGGAGGAGATTTTGGATAAGGATCATAAAGAGGAGGGCTGGGTGGAACATATGTGGTAGGAGGAGGAGTAAAAGGGGGAGTTTGCGGAATAGGAGGGCTAGGTGGAACATATGTAATAGGAGGAGGAGTAGAAGGCTGTGGAATAGGATGGCTAGGTGGAACATATGTAATAGGAGGAGACGTAGAAGGGGGAGTCTGTGGAACAGGAGGGCTAGGTGGAACATATGTAGTAGGAGGAGGGATAATGGGAGGACTCTCTGGAACAGGAGGGCTAGGTGGAATATATGTAGTAGGAGGAGGGCTACTGGGAGGAGTCTTTGGAGTATAAGGGTCTGGTGGAACGTATGTGGTAGGAGGAGGGGAAGTAGGAGGAGTATTTGGAGTATAAGGACTTGGTGGAACGTATGTAGTAGGAGGAGGGCTACTGGGAGGAGTCTTTGGAGTATAAGGGTCTGGTGGAACGTATGTCGTTGGAGGAGGGGTAGTGGAATGAGTCTTTGGAGTGTAAGGGCTTGGTGGAACATAGGTGGTAGGAGGATGACTAGTGGGAGGAGTCTGTGGAATGTCTGGGCTGGGTGGAACATATGTGGTAGGAGGAGGACTAGTGGGAGGAGTCTGTGGAACGTCTGGGCTGGGTGGAACATATGTGGTAGGAGGAGGACTAGTGGGAGGAGTCTGTGGAATGTCTGGGCTGGGTGGAACATATGTGGTAGGAGGAGGACTAGTGGGAGGAGTTTGTGGAATGTCTGGGCTGGGTGGAACATATGTGGTAGGAGGAGGACTAGTGGGA
Source organism: Nymphaea colorata (assembly GCF_008831285.2). Taxonomy (NCBI): domain Eukaryota; kingdom Viridiplantae; phylum Streptophyta; class Magnoliopsida; order Nymphaeales; family Nymphaeaceae; genus Nymphaea; species Nymphaea colorata. The sequence continues at coordinate 11,472,773 of NC_045146.1, read as the reverse complement.
GGAGTCTGTGGAATGTCTGGGCTAGGTGGAACATACGTGGTAGGAGGAGACATAGTGGGAGGAGTGTCTGGATAAGTAGTAGGAGGTGGCATATAGCTCGGAATGGGGGGAGGCATAGTCATTGGAGGTGGCATGTAAGGTGGGAATTGAGGAAACTGGGGAATATTGAGCCAAGGCTGGGTTTGACACCATGGGTGAAGCCTAAACCAAGGATGTTGGCAGAGCGGCAAAAAACTAGCAGACACACAAACGAGTGGAGAAAATACAAGTTTCCCATTGGTCACATATACGTGTTTGCCATTTTCTAAGCCCTTGTAGATTAGCTTGGAGGCATGTAAACTGCCCTCTGAAGGGCATGGGATGTTGGTAATTGCGCCATGAATCCGAGCATAGCATTCTTGCTTCAACTGCCCTTTGTCATTCAAGAGCTCATTGGAGAGTTTGATGTTGAACTTTCCTTCTTTATCGAACTGACCTCTGGCTTTTTCTTCCAACTTTCCCTTCTCATTCTTACAGTCAACAGCAACATGTAAACCTGCATAACCGGCCCATCTTATTAGAATCTCATAAGCACGAGAAAGTATGGAATCCTTTCTCCCTGGTTCACACACACACACACACATGTATAAATATAAAGTTGTTAGAACAGAATATTATGATCTGCATGTGACAATTAACTGCCGACTTTGTCGACTATTTCATACTAAAAGCATCATATTTTATGTAATAATCACGGTAATAAAGTTAGTTTGCCTCTAGTGCAGTTAAAGTTAGTTTTCCTCTAGTGCAGTTTAACCTCTGCAAATTAGAGAAATGAAGACATCATATTTCTGAAATTTATTGACAATTTCCAGAGGATCAATTCCATTGCTACTGTCTTTGTTCTTCGAAGAACAAAGCCGAACAAGGAGAAAGCGTGCAATGGAAAGGTTTGAAAAACCAAAAAGTGATAAACTACGGAAATTTCCTTAAGGGCCGAACTTTGCGCCCTGTCTTCAAATGAATCTTGTGTTTCATATTTTCCTAGCAGCAGAACAGGTTCATTTGGCATTTTGCAATCAGAGGTAAATGCCACTTAATTAAAATAGTCGAGGGCAATCCTCTTTTCTTCCATGACATTAAAGGAATCATCTTTATAAAATCACCATTCTCCATCTGCTAGATCATAACCTGATGTTTGTATTTAACAGAGATTCTCATAATTAGCAATAGACAAAAAAAGTTCCGACCATGCGGCGCATGCTTTGAACTACATACCATCAAAAGGTTTTGCAATTAATGGAAGTTTCTCAAGAACAAGACTCCATAAGATGATAAAGACGGTTTAAAAAATGACGTTTTGGACAACTGAGAGCACACCTGCATAACAAGTATTCTAGAAAGTGGAAAAAAATATCTTAAATAATTAAAGTATAAAAGCAAAAGAGAAAAATGCAGAATGCACAGAAGCAAAAAATTGTGGAATGCGCCAGAGCAGTCTCTCCTCCTATTAGAACTAGGCCTCTCTCTTGATTTTTTTTTCCTTTTTGTTCTTTCCTTTCCACTTTCAACATATAGCGTCAGGGACCGATCTGACCAAAGAGTTCATTACGCCCAAGGACTTCATGAATAAGTGAATTCTGAACAATAACAATTTGTCAGGCGCATGAAAAACGCATTGGAGCACCAACACAAGCTACACTCTAGACATTGCCCCCACCATATAAAAAATGAGAAAAAAACTAAATTTATAAACATGAGGATCACGTTCATAAACTCTCACTTGCTTAATGAACATAGGCATGCTTCATGCAACAGCCAAACAACAATCTTTAATTTCAAGGTGCATGCGCTAAAAGAAGAAGAGCCTAGACTAAGGGAACCAACCAGTGAATGCACGAGACAGCTCTATCTTGTTCTCTAAACAGTCTGAGCATTCACTGCGCCCGATTACTACAGCAGGCACATCTTCTTGCCTGCAATGGCCGACTGAGCCCAATAGAAAGAACACCAACGAGCCGACCAAGAAGACTCCTATCCTCATTGTAGAGGAAGAAGAAGAAGCAGAGAGGAAGAACAAGAACACAGAGAAGGAGAGACTCAGTCCCTCCGAACGAGGCCGTGAGGGTCAATCCTGCTTGCGGGAAGCAATATAAAGAGAAGAAAAAAGGATGATGATGGCATGTCCTTTCCTCCCCTTTAAGGCGTCCACATGCATGGATGTACGAAACAGTCATCCCCTTCATCCACATGTCGCATCCTTGTACCTACGACTTTTACTCTCTTCTGAACATCTACAAAATTATGGTATCTTTTGGATGACACACTCCCAAGAATAGGTTTTGCTAAAACTAGTTTTTTTAAGAAGTTGGATTTTGAATCAGTTTTTTGAAAATGGGTTTGTGTGCTTGGATGTGACGGAATCCAACTTCATATACAGAGTAACTGTTAGCATTAACTGTACAGGAGTTCTACGTAACCCCAGCTTCCGTTTCTCATAAAAGAGAGAGAAACCAGTAGGCAGATTAGGAGCTTCTTCATTGAGGTCTGAGGCTCGCTCTTCACTTATTCATTTCCATATGGTTGCAGATGTTTTGGTTAATTTTTTGGCTATCTATTTGGTGGTTGAATCTGGTTAATTGGGTGATTTTCATTTCGTGGTTGATAATGAGTTACTGAATCATATTTTTGCTCATTGAATACCCTGAACAACACCTACCATAGTTACTTCCGACAATATCCCACCTCCACATTGGGTGTGACGATCTCACCTACCATTCACATTTCTGCATTTATGTTGCAGAAACAGGCTCTTTCTCCATTGTTCTGCTCACAAAGGCTGTAATCTTTCATGGCCATTTGTGTGAAGTGTGAAGTAATGTTTTCCCTCTGATTGAATCTTTTCTTGGTAGTTGGTGTTAATAGCATTATGCACTTGCTTGATTGGTAAATATAGATGATCGAACGGGCACCCTTGAATGTACTGTCTGAATTGCAGAGTCGTGTGTAACCTTTGAAGATAAACTTTACCTTTTCATGCTAACTGTACTATATACCAATTAAACAGAGTAACTGGTATGAATGCAAAAGGTACATCTTGGGAACATTGTTCAGATCATGTAAATGGATTATGCATTTTTTTTTAACTCGTGCAGAATCTCTTGAAAAGACTTTCAAACAAAAACCTTTTCGTTAAAGACAAACCAGCTTCTTTGCATCATGAAGTCTATGTATCGCATTCAAACAACGACACCCAACATGCAGGAGAATTTATGCTGATCCTGGGCAACATTTTTCAAGTTTATACTGAATATGGCAGGAAACTAAGAAAAGTTCGCCTCTCGGCAGCATATCCATAGCCGCTAAGTACTGTCGGCTTAGTATAGAATAAAGGAATTCGTAATAATTAAAAAACAAAGCGAACTACAAGGATTTCACCATATGTTACATGTGATGCCAATCATTCAATTTTCACATGTTCTTTTATGCCATGCTAAACATGTAACATGGACCCTAATCATGCTCATAATGATCTCTTGGAAATTTAATCAGCAAGCTGCCTCAAATGGATGGTAGGTACATTTAAAACGGGTAACATCTGCCAATGCGGGATGACAATAGCCACTATAACTTGGTCGTGGCTTTAAATCGGTTTCTGGTTACCCTGTATCTAAGGATGCAAGTGATTTTATCTTCTCATGATGATGTGAAAATGGCCACTACTAACCACTGGGTCAAACTGCATGTTACATATCCTGGTTTTGGATTCACCGACAATTCGGGGCTCAGAGATTACTTTTACAAATTTTCAAATTCAGTAACTTAACTGGGTTTGGCTTTAACATAGATTGATAATCGGTACTCTGTTCCTGCTTTAGTGTGGATTGGCTTATAAGTAGTGCTCATTTGAATCTGCAGCAAACAGGGGCTCCAAGTATAACATGAACAATAGACGTTCAGCTTACAGTATGTAGTTTTACATTGCAAATTCTCATGTAAAAGAAAGCAATTGATTGGTTAGTGTATGGTAGCTTCTTAGTTCACAGTCTATTCCTTCCAGTTTAGGCATTAATCTCTCATCTTATGCTTTATTAAATGAGTGGGGCTGAGCTTGCTTTACATATCACCAGTTCGTGGTGACCCGAGTTTGATTTGGCTTGCCAAATAAGTAAAATTATGTACTGCTGAAGGTCAGGACGCACAGCTTGTTACTTGTCATCCATAGAAATGTCTGGCTAAATGAGGAGAATGGATCAAAAAGGGGGTACAGTTCTCTGATCAGATTAATGTTGATGAGTTCCCTACAAAACCAAAAGAGAGGGCGCTCCAGTGGTCGGTACCTTGTTGCTTACTATCAAAGGGTAGGTAAATGTTAGATGAATCATTCTCTCTGCATTGAATGTTCCCAATGTTAGACCACCTCCATGAAATCTTGTTGTTTAAATTCTCTCTGTAGCAGTAAGAAAACAAGTGACCAGATGGTCTGGGAATAGTACAAGATACTGTTGAATAATTATGTGAATTTTAATGTAGTCTATCACCATATGTTATGGCAGTCAGCCAGCAAGGCTATGTCTCGTGTTGGGAACATAGTTTGTAGGTAGGTTCAGGACGATGTAATTTCTCCTTATTCCGATTTGCTGAGGGTGTGATTCAACAGGTCTAGAACTAAAAGAAAACTTCTTTGTACAAGCAAACAGGTTACAGAAGAAAGAAAAAAAGACCAAGTTTCTTTTAGTTTATGATAATTTCAAGTTTAATCTACCCTTCAACACAAAAAGTTAGTAAGTCTTAACTGTGGTGTCACTCACCATCAAGGCAAAGCGTAGTTCCACGAGCCCAAAACAAGCGAGATGAACCAAATTATCCAGTAACATTTTTCCTTCCAAGCATACTGTACATTGGGTGGGGACTACCAAACTGAGAGGTGAGTTAGGGAGACCCACCAGCCTTTCAGTGCCTTGAGGTGCCCACCCCTACTGCGCTCCAAGTTACGGACCAAAAGATACCCCTTTTGCAACACAAAAGGTCGATGTTCATAGAAAATGACCACCTGCCAGCCCCGACACAAAGCCATTGCGCCAACCTCCTGGAAGACAGGGTCTCCAACTTGATGAGACCTACATACACTTACTGATCTGTTGTGATTAGCAGGGAAGGTACTCTTTTCGAGTTGCATTACCCATCAGGAAATTGTTTGCCTATACAGAGTTTACCTACTCGAACTACTCTTTTCGAGTTACGTTACCCATCAGGAAATAAACCAAGCTCAAACGCTCTCAAAGCAAGAAACAACAACTCTCACACTGCAAGCAACCATTTACTTTTTGTTGCTCTGCCCGTGTACTACATCAGTACTGCCATTAACGCGGAAAGGTTCATGTTTCTTTTTCACCTTGGTCCTGCGTGTTGCAGTATGGTTAATAAGCCGACGATATAGTTGCAGTCATGAATAGCCAATAAAGAAAGAAGGAATAAGGAATTCACTGCTTGAGCTGCTGTAACCGGACAATCCATGCTTTTGTCAGGCAGCGATGTCGCCATTTAATAACTTTAGGCCCAAACCGAAGCAGGAGTTGTCTCACAGTGAGAACAACAAATAGTTTTTGACAACTTTCGCTAGCTTCTATGTCTACTTCTTTTGTTACGATGTAATTTTTTTATTTCGCTTAAATTGTTGGCTAGTATGAGCCTTTTATTAATAAGATCTCCATCCACCTGGTCAGGAATTTGAACTGAGAACTGACCAGAAGTTGAAGCAGGTTGAGTTTGCGCGATACCCACAAACTACGACGTTGGCATATAAAATAGCATAGATTTTATCCAGGTTTTAGGCAATTATTCACCATATATGCAATGACTATATGAACATCTAAAATCACAAACCGGAACATCGATGAGAACATGATTTGATTATGGGATCGAATTGAAATTTGTAGGATGCAGAAAGCCTTCTTCTAATTGGACTAATCCATTAACATCTTTCTCTTCAAAGTATTGTACCGCTGGCTAAATTTCTGATTCGCTTAAGATAGGGCGTAGGAAAAAGTCACCCATATAGGCCATATTTCTTTTCTATCAGATCAGGGGCAGCAACTTAAATTTTCAGTATAGAACTAAAACGGTATTAAACCATCTGAACAAGAACAACGTCTAGTACTTACAAAGAAATGAATTAGATTTGAACACAAAAATCCATGCAGATCCAAGTCGGAGCCTGCAATCGGCTGTCAAGTGGATGTGGGAACAAACGAAGCCGATTATATATATAGGTTGGAGCAGGAGAAACTGCTAAATTTACCAAGTGATGAAAGAGTCGGAAATCATGATGGCAGCCATTAAATACACTTCATGTTAAGGCTGGCATTGGGCCCCAAAGACGGCCAAAAATGAACGAATCATCTTAGCAGATCTGAGCCTTTCGGAACCCTAGTTAAGACCAGTATCATGAAGGCTTCCCGCTCCAAAAAACGCCACACTTGCCTACTTAACGTAAAAGCTTACTGCAACGATTCTTGACAAGTTTCTTGCAATTTTTCATTGGAAAAGGAAGGGTTAAAATTTTCATTTGTCCGGCCTGAATTTTGTATATAATTCCATATACACGCTTATGTCTCTAAGTTTCCTGATATATGAAAAGCGAACTCCAATAAATCTTGACAGATATTGAAAAGCACTTGAAGTTTATTCAATTGTCCGCTAATTTTCAAAGTTTTATTCAATTAGATTGCTCGTTCCATGTGCCATAACTCATAATCTTGATAAAGGTTCGTGGTGATGGTACATGTACATGTCAGAAAATAAAGAAATATGAGGCTTATATTCCAAATTATGGCCGCTCAATATCTCAGGGTTAAGTTTCATCAACTTTTTTTATGATTTTAAAATGGCCTTTTCTTTTATCTCGATTCCTGAGTGAATAAAAGACTTCAATAAACCTTACATGGTAGGTGTCGAATTTTTTTAACTCAGTATGATATGCCACAAGATGTGAACCTTTCCAGCAGACAACAATAAATTTTGATGTGGTTATCAATGAAACTATTTCTAATTTTCTGCTTCATAACGATGAGGATTCTTACTTTAACTAGTTGATGTGGTGTATGTAAAACTGTAAATAAAAATTTTCGTTAGATACTTCCGTCACAAAGGCTGATCTGAAGTGAACAGAAGAGGCGGAGCCGGAAATTCCATGTCCACTGACTCTGTCAGTCTGACCAAAATCCAGATTTGTTTCTACAAATTCAAGTCCGAAGGTGACTCTGTCTCCTAATCCGATTTACAGCAGCTCTTGTTAAAAAAACAAGGAAATGAAGCTGCTAAACTCTGAATTTTGAACTTGCAACATGCGTCTTGGAAAGATCAGAGTCTCGGTGGCGATCTTCGCAATCTGCTCTGCATCAGTTGGTCGCTGTAAAAGAATAAACCAACTCTTAATAAGAAAGCAAGCGTCATTTGCAGCTCTGCAGAGGCCGTACTTCTCGCAGTTCCACCACCCAGAGGTGGCAGATGGTTCAGTTATGGCGGAGTCCATGACGCAGTTGGCCACCATAACTAAGCTGCGAGGAATTGAATGCGTGAAACGAGGCCTTGACAGAAACCTCACTCACCATCACAAACAAAATTAGTTCAACGTGGTTAATTCTGAGAGATCTCCCACATCCACGGTGCCTCCCACTCAACTATCGACAGGAGATTTCCACCATCTTAAAGTAGAGCATTTTACACCTCCTTAGATCTGGATCCATGGTCTTCTTGTTTGGACCCCAGACCTTAAAGTCCAACTGCTCAAAATTCAAGAGGTTCAGAGAGTGGTCGTGTTCATCCCGCCTGGCGCTGTGGGAAGGAGGAGGTTTTATAATGATTATATATATGTGCATGGATATATACGTAAGAGTGGTAAAGGACGAAGGAACGCCGAGCGTCCTTTCTGCTCTGCTGCGGCAGGGAAGAATCTGCTCAGTTCTCTGCTTCTGTTTCGACTCCCCTGCGCTGCCGTAATTCGAATCTCGCTCAACCATTTGATGACTCGATATTCCTATTGCCTTTCTTCGTAGGGGCTGTCAGTCAGTATTCTTGGCTTCTTCTTCTTCTTCAGCATCTTCCATGGCAGAGAACATAAATTAATGTCCATGTACAGTTCCCATCTTGCGGCGACGCAACCATCTCTCAAAGGAAACTTGGTGACGTGGGTGCACCACTTAATTTTTTAAGTCAACATAATGTAATTTAAAATTCTTTTAATAAAACTTTTGATGGGCTACTGTGGGCAGAAATAAATATATACTGGGCGTTAATATGAATACATGCTGCCTAAAGTTTCGCAAAGTTTTTGAACGAGAAATTGCGGAAATAAACTGAGTATATACGAAAACTAAAAGGAAAGATTCAAGAGATTTGGTCTTTCGAGATTGTGTGCTCAGACGTGTTTTTGACTCCAAATCCGCCTGTTTTCTCTTTCCAGTCACACAGCGACGATATAGGCAAGGCAAGTGGTGAGCTGTGTTCCATCACCACATGAAACAAATGGAGAGGAATATTGGGCCACAAGAATCGGAGATGGTGGAGACGATCAGGCCCACCTTCCCACCGGCGAAGATAAAACACCTAACCTTCCACATCAACCCGTCCACGTCCCGACTTTGAAGTGTGAAGGGAGAAAAACCTGACCTTCCACACCAACTCGTTCAAATCCCACTACATAGATCAGTATATTACCGTTTTAGTGTTTCATATATTACACCACGTAAATTCATACTAGAAAGTTTCTTAAATAAAATATCGACATGATAATGTATTTAAGATATTAATCTATTTAATACAAAACATGTTTTAGTTCAAGTTACTTTATATATATATAGAGAGAGATTTTTTTTCTACCAAAAAGTTACTTATCTTATCGTCGTTAACTTTTTAATTTGATAGTTAAAAGAACAGCTACCGCTGACACCAACGCAGTTCAGGACCCTGAAAGCATGAGAAGCCTTCGAGCCTTTTTCGGACGGTGAGATTAATACCTCTCGCTTACCCGAAAACCTAAAAAATTATTGCCTTAAGATAAGTTTCATGTTATAGGATTACATCTTACAAAAAGGTCTGGGGACACCAAAAATCTATTTCGGTCGGTTTTATTCTTTGTCTCTAAAATTTTGTAACTAATGCCTCTTAGCGAATCTCAACCCATAACGTCGATAACGCTTGAAAATAAGTTAGTTAATAACAGTGATGTTCGAATTGGCGAGTGAAAGCATCCTTCGTTGGTTATCGAAAGTCTTAAAATGAAACATCCTAACTTAAATTTTACCTACTATGACATCAGTTTGATAATCCTACATACCTAGGGTGGAAACTTATTGGGCAGATACATTAACGAGTGCGCCACATATCCATCATTGCCTTTGGTACTCAAATGTAAATATAAAAATTGTGAAAAATATTTTAAATTAATCTGGCACATGGAGACCCGTTGGACTTTTCCGATGTATTGCGTGTTTCTAAAACTTTTTGTGGGCTAGAATGATCGTGGGCAGTTCGTGCCCAAGTGGGCCTTCTTTAGTTTTATCACTTGTCAGAAAACCTACCATACCAAACCAACTATGCAAGTGAAACAATACCTGCGACTCTGCTGACTGCTACAGAACATGAGAGCATCAAAAGCATTATTTTTTTTTCAGGTGGGTGGTTATCTTTTTTATAGTCTTCAAAAATCCAGTCGGCAGCTGTCCCCTATGCATAGTTGCAAACTCGTGAGTTGGATTATGATCGGGTCAGTAAGTTGACTCATCAGCTCGGTCGAGTTTTAAGATAACATGAATCGAGTGAGTCACGATGAGTCAAGCAAAAGTCAGTGGCGAATCAAGGACGAGCCGGGCCAACCTTGACTAGTGGCTAGGTTTTTCAGTGCTCCGTGCTTATTGGAATGATTCCTGATCCAATTTCCTTAATTCATATAATTTACATTGAGACCATATATTTGGTAACACAGACCCTGCTTTGAGCGGACCCCCTTGTTGTCCAATTACACTTAATGTGACCTATAAAACCACAATAAGTTGCTTGTTTTTCCGTAAAAACTTTAATAAATATATTTAACAGAACGTTGTTTGTTATGATCGATGACATGCCGCTCCAAACAGTAAAGTCTTTGAACAGCTGTTGGTTATTCAAGATTAAGCAAAAACCATGTGGGCGCATGATCCGGGCTTTTGATTTCTTATTATACAATCAACGTGAACTGCGCTACCTAGGTCAAGAAAAAGAAAAAAAAGGAATCGACTCGATTAACAATGACTTCTGATGCCGCTTCGATTTTAGCGGTATTGTGGTAACTTGAGTATGCACTTTTTTTTTTTTTTGGGTTCCAAATGAGTTTTAAGATGTACTGTAATAAGAGGTACATTTCAGTTTCGGCTCCCCTGAACAGGAGACGTGGATGACAACGGGGGAGTCCGAACGACTAATTCCTACTAAAATAATAATTTGAAAAAAATTACCAAATAACGTTGTCACGATTTGATTTTATCCCATAGTGTTTAAGTTTTTTTCAAATTTTCAAAAAGGCCACCTTTTCATTTTCATATTGCTCATGCCTTTTGAGTTTCCAACCCGCAAAAATTGTTTATGACTCTGGATTGAGGATTTGGGCATCGGCAAGCTTAGTTGATGAAAATAGCCCTATATTCCTTATCTATTGTATCTCAATAGATCCTTGATTGGTTCTTCGTGAAGCGCTTAACATGCTATAAGAAATAATTGAAGATTGTCCACTTTGTTCTCTCCAAGTCAAAGACTCAATCAAGTAAAAGAGCACACGAGGTGTTTGACTATCAAACAAGAAATGCGTCTTGTGATGCGTCCCTGGTTTTAGATTCACCAACACAAGTGAAACTGTCTAAGAAAGATCCCACCACTGGATCTAAATCGGGAAGCTTAATTGTTCAACCCATTGGAAATAGTTGAACAAGTTTGGTCAACCGGTAATTGGGTCTAAAGAGTGCTGGCTTTCCCTAGCCTCGAAAGAGAGATAAGTTATCCCAGTGAAACTTTAGTCAGACATACAATTTGTACCACGACGATAGAAATTTGCAATGGCGCTTAATGGAATAAAATAAAGAAGACATCATTTATATGTAATTAGCAGGGGCGGGGCAAGAACTAATGTTTCAGATTTTAGACCATCAAAGGGCACCAATATATATAAACGATAAAATAGCCACAGATAAATAATCACTTTGTGTGAGTCCGTGTGGGCAATTGCCCGCACTGCCACTGATAACGGACGAGTTACAAGGCATGTGCCCTTTCGGTTATACGAGCTTTAAACCCTAGCCCTGGCCTTCCATGGCCAACTTTAACAGTAAAAAACTGCTCTCCCGTTCAGTACACCTCCGGTACTTTTTGTCTGTTGATCAAACGTTCCTTGGAAATCTGTATACGCAAAAAATGGCTAAGAATGATTGCCAATTAGTAAGAGTTCCACTCTCATGGGCCATGGCCGGATCAATCAGCTTAAGATCCACCTTGGAGTTCAACAAGGCTCAAGTCTAACTAAGTCCCTTCATCTGGCTTTGATGCTGAAAGCCTGAAAAGTAAAGCTTTCAAACGGGGTACAAGAACACAAATGAAATAAAAAGATTAGTGCAAAGCACCATAAGATGATACCTTGTCAGCACAAGATAGATGTGGTGCGGTCAGCAAGGAGAATCTATGTGATGCCACTAGGAAACACGCTTCCAAAACTGAGACCCTTTCTTTGTTCAGTGCCCAAGTCTTGAACATAACTCCTAGTCAGTTCTTGGCATTTTTGTGCTTTTATTATGATATTTGCTTACAAGGAAGATCTTCCGAACCATTGTTCGTTCTCATATTTAATTTGGTTTTTCACATTCTATAATACTGTTTGTGTTTGGATATTCTCGACAAAGTTCAGTGGAATTTTAAAATGTGGAAGTGGTTTCTCCTGCCGAGACTTTCAGCAAAAGTGGCTCCACGACCACGAGTATGACAAGATCATTTTTTTTTTTTTAAGTGGAACAAAGAAGGAATTCAATTAGGGGTCAACTTTACCAAATCAGGAACAGAAGATTGTGACGGGAACACGCGAAGGGGTAAACGTTTATCGCTTACTTTTCCAATGTACCGGCCGAGTTGAAGCCAGAAGAACGTGGGAGCTATCATCGTGCCCGCGCCAGGAATCCTGGGATCTTTTCTTCTTCCCGTTCCGCCAAAATATTGTATAGTTTATCGTAATTAGCGATCGCGATTCGCGAGGAGAAGGGGAGGGTGGGGGAGAGGGCGTTCTTCCTGTTACATTTGGATCTCTGCTCCATTTCTCTCCGCTAGCCTGCTGGGCGGTGCGAGAGAGAGGGACAGAGATCTGTCGGTGGACGCCACTGTTGCTTGATGATGGTAGTGCGCTGGTGAAGCGGAAGGAGGAGAGCTGCTCGTATCTTTCTGTTCCACCTCCTGCCCTTTCATCCGGAACCTTTTTTGTGGGGAGGGATGGAAAGTGGTTATTGGACAGGATTCAGAGCTATATTGTCGATTTTGCAATGGTGGGCGTTCAATGTCACTGTTATTATTATGAACAAGTGGATCTTTCAGGTAACACCCAGCGGCTGCATTCTTCTCTTTGCATTTGTTGTCGATTGCGGTTTTCTTCTTTTGTTGCTTTTTGGTGAGAAATTGAGTTGTTGCTGTGGAATATGGAATTTGTTTAATTGGAGATGTGTGATGGTGACTGTTGAACTTTTGAGTTTGATGGTCATGGAATTTGTTTAATTGGAGATTCTGTGATGGTGATTATTGAACTTTTGGGGTTGAGGGTCATGTCGATTGTTGGGGCGTCATTTGGGAAAGTTGCGGCAGTAAATAAGACGACAGTTAGGATGGGTCTGATCCAGCTTGTAGGAGGCAGCATATCTTAGTCCTTGAATATATTTATCCGGGAAGAAAAAGGACGGAAAATTGAAGCATTAGGCTGGATTTGGTTGTGGAATCCTTTCTTTACCTTTTATTTCCCGTGGCCGTCTTCTGAATGTTGATAAAGGGGCGTGTGAATTAAATTGCATCAATATGTGTAGATTAAGGCAAAATCTTTTGGCGATTTGAATCTAGCTGATTTTTACTGTAACAGCTAAAAATTATGCCTTGAATGTTTGGCCGGTCTCCTGTATTCCCCATGGCAACATAGTTTTTGGCAACTATTGCCAATATTTGTCTGTTCCGTCGGCAAGAGAGCTATGAATTGATCCTTCATGCTAATAATACTTCGATTGTGTGAGGTTGACGAACAGAGCTGTCATAGTAGCAATATCGACGCATAACAAACTATGCCGGTGCACATATTGTGATTCCAGTCTGAAAAGATCGAATAAAATATGCAACAGAAACATTTTCCTTTCGAGGAAACTAAGCAATTCTTGGGAGCTATTTCTTTTTATTTTTCAGATATACGAGTTCAGTCTTTTCAGAAAGGTATAGGTTCATTTATTCGATTTTCTTTCATTCAATTGTAAAGAGTTCCTTTCTTATTAGATAATAGAGTCTGTCCAATGCCAATGCTGATCTGAACTTGCATACATGCAAGCAAAATATCCTTTTTATCTGTGCCATCCCAAGAACACAATGAAAGTTAGCTTTGCCACTATCTTTCCCCCCTAAGTAATTAGGCTCAATCAATAACCTGAGGGGTCTGATATTCTTACTCCTGGTTCATAGACATTTATATTGGTTTTCTCAATTTGGAGGAAAAATGGCCTTTGTTTGACAAATTTTTTCAGGGGGCAATCTAGTGAGTTGTCCATCTGCAGTGGAGTGGTTTTATCTGGCTTCTTTGGTAAAGTTTCGGGTGCACTTATTAGGATGCTAAAATTACATCTATGTTGGACTCATTGTTTTTTGAGCTTACCACAATTTTTTGTCTCGTATTCTTCACGTCATAAAATGGAACATGACCTTCTGCCTGTGTCATCCATCTGCTCAAGGCTAACTTTAACCATATCAAATAGCTCTCTGCTTTCTTCTGTTTTTGTAACTTTCATTTGGCTATATTAATGCATGCTTCTACACATAGATATGTTAGATATAATTGATTTTTTTTTTTTTTACTCATCAGTCCTGCTGAGTTCAATTAGTATGTACTTGAACAAATTCTTCAACACTAAATTAGCCAGTATGTCCTCCGTGTGTTTGACGTGCCTTATGCTAAGTTGCGGCCTGTAGGTTCCAGTGGGAAGTGACAACATGGTTTTAGCTTACTCAATATGCCTGATGTACTAACTGCCTCAACAAGTGTGTAGGCTTGTGTTCCAGGAGAAGATGAAATCTGTAGTCTTAGAATCAATTTTCTAGACTAGTACGGGTATACCTGTGAGCCTATAACATCTTCTAAAATCTGTAACCAACTTAAGCCAATATTTTTTTCCAAATTTTCCATTTCCTGTGGAAGTCATAATGTTCCTTAAAGCCTTAAAATGTTAGACATTATGAAAGAGTGGTCTCATTCGATTTATGCATTCTTATTAGTGGCATAATGTTCTGATTGCATTATGGAAGTAAAAACTTGTCATACGCTGGCTTGCAGAAATTGGATTTTAAATTTCCACTATCAGTGTCGTGCGTGCATTTCATATGCTCTTCTCTGGGGGCCTACCTGGTGATTAAAGTACTTAAGATAAAACCACTGATTGAGGTTGATCCAGAAGATCGATGGAGAAGGATATTTCCGATGTCATTCGTTTTCTGTATAAATATTGTGTTGGGAAATATCAGCCTTCGGTATATCCCAGTTTCCTTTATGCAAACAGTCAAGTCATTCACTCCTGCGACAACAGGTTGATTCTGAACCTTTATATTGGACTTATTGTGTTGCATTATAAATACTTACACCTACTGTAGTATTGACCTGATGGAAATATGTGAATGAAGTGTTTTTGCAGTGGTTGGTATGGGGAAAATCATTTGACTTGCAGATATGGAGTTCGTTAGTACCTATTGTGGGAGGGATACTCCTTACATCTATCACAGAACTAAGTTTTAACATATTTGGATTCTGTGCTGCACTGTTTGGATGTCTCGCCACGTCGACGAAGACCATCCTTGCAGAATCCTTGCTTCATGGTTACAAATTTGATAGGTAAAACCTGCAGATTCTATCTTTGTCTCTGCAGATACGTGCAAACAATATCGATTCACAGAACATGTATTAGATTATCCATTACTCTTGGTTGGTGAAAAAGCAAAACTAATGTCCACTTCTGCATACTGCCGCATGGAGATTTGAATTTATGCCGATTAGGTTTTCTGGGTCCCAGAGATTCTTTTGTTTAGGGTTCATGTCAATATGATAAGTTATTCATGGACAAATGGGAGTTGCCCAAGTCTGGACTGGGAGTTTATTTGCATGTGGATCTCTAAATGAGTCACAGGCGGCGAGCTTGGGGTTTTGAAGCTTTTGATGCTTTAGTGCATCGAACTCAAGCTCATGAGAAAGCAAGCTAGTCAAGCAAAAGCCGAGGTAGCTTACATTTTTCCAGATCTGGTAGTAATGTGATGTGACATTTAGACATATTTAGCCTTGATAAATTACATGATTTCAACACTAAACCGGTTGCCTATAGTTCAAACACTTCAACCATTTATCTTATTACAGTATATGGTGCAAGAAATTAAATGTAATTATCACTATGTAAAGAAAACCTGTGCAAGCCAAACCAAGCCTTACACCTTTAGTAAAAGTGTTATATTCGTATCATGGATGAGACGTAGGAGTTGCCTCTACTCTTGGCTGTCAGTTTCTGAAGCAAGCTTGTGCTATCGGTCTTATGCAGTTATTTTCACTTAACAATGAACCTACAGAGCCATACTTTCATCTTCTTCTGAGCATGTGCTGCTTTAATTTCTGTAAGCCTACTATTGGAACTCAAATTTTTTGTTTTTCTTTTTTACTAATTGGAACATGAAAGGTTTCTTCCGTTAAGACTGAAGTTGTATTTGAGCTCCAGTCATCTGATGGTTAAAGGCTCCAACCATAGGAAAGCCTGTTATACAATGACGAGTCCTTTTGTTTGCAATTTTCCTTTTCTCCTCCTTTCTAGGTTCTTGTTCCTTATATTTTTTCTAGAAGGGTGAAGATAGTTATGACAGGAATTGTAAACACACACACACACACACAGATAGAGAGAGCCATAGAAAGCTATTTTCTTTTCAAATATCTTTTTTCTCAAAGTTTAGTCCATACTTCTTTAAGTGTTTCTAGTCCATTTTAAAAGACAAGATTCATTCATAAGCGACTAAGTATGCAAGACAGGTCTGATGAACTTTCCTCTTTATTTTGCAGCATAAACACTGTCTTCTACATGGCACCCTTTGCCACCATGATATTAGCTGTTCCTGCTCTTCTGTTAGAAGGTGTTGGCGTCCTGCACTGGCTGCAAACACATGACCAATTGGGATCATCTCTCATGATACTGTTCAGCTCAGGCGTTTTTGCTTTCTGCCTCAATTTTTCCATCTTCTTTGTAATCCATTCCACAACAGCAGTTACTTTTAACGTTGCTGGCAACCTGAAGGTAGTTAGTCTGTGTTAGAAGAATTTCTTAAGGTATTTGCTGCCACACAGTAGCTGATGATGTAGTTTGTTATCCTGCTGCTGCTGATGCAGGTGGCAGTGGCGATAATGGTGTCTTGGCTGATCTTCCGGAATCCGATCTCAGCACTAAACATGTTTGGCTGTGCAATAACACTCATTGGCTGCACCTTCTATGGTTATGTGAGACACAAGCTATCCCAAGGAGCAGCGCAGGTGACTGTATCAACCAAAGCTGAGGATTTGGAGAAGCAAATGGAGGCGCTACCACTTGTAATGTCTGACAAAACGGAGAAGTCCTAGTTGTTTACTTCTTTCAAATTTCTATCATCGATCAGTTGAACGATTAGCTTACAAATAGTATTTTTGTGTGTGCTAAAATCAATTTATATGCCTGAAAGAATCACCAAATTGAAGAAATTTTTCAAGGAACACAAAAAAATTTGACAATAAAAAAGAAACCAACTTGTGGAGAAGGTCATTTGTTACGTGGCCCTGTTCGGGTGCGTTTCATTGGAGAGACGGCTCCTTTGATTCTCCCCACGAAAGACTCGTAACGCACAAATCGCACTCGTTAACTAAAATGATGAACTGTTATTGTTTCTGTTATGTCAACTGTTAAAACGATCTATTTGCGCTCTAAAATGTGACATGAAAAATAATGCTAACGCATCTGGGTTTCTCTTGGTAACTTTCTGGAGTTGTCAACAAATAAAAGGCCTGATTAATGTAGATATGCAATAAATAATACTTGTATAGTTATAGTTGATCGTACATATATCGTTTAGTATAGTTAAAAGAGGGTAATGCAACCGGTGAGCTCAAAATTCAGCTAACAGCAAGCGGTGAGTATGTTTAATCATACAAAGAAAGTTAGCTGCTCCTTTTAGCATCACCAAACCTTCGGGTGCGTTTTCAAGATATCCGCAATTAATTTATTAAGAAGACCGGTTGTGTTCTCGGATCTTAGATCGAGGGTGTCACCAAGATGCCAAACTAACGTCACAAAAATTTGAATTCCCCAAACACACTCACACCTGTACTTGATCATTCTCTTTACCTCCTAATATCCTTTTAATCGAGAGAAAGAGAGAGAGAGGAGAGGGGAGCTTCACTTCTTAACCTTAATAATCTTGCTAATCTTTTTTTAACAAAGAGATATGTGGTCATAAAAGCCAAAGGCGTCCACTCTCTCCTCTCTGTTGCCTATTTTTCTCTTTCTTCCTCTGTGCCTTAATTGATGCACTCTACTTCCTTTACTTCTTTCCTTCACCAACTCTTTCATTCTTGGCCGTCGATTCTGCCTCGCCTCTCGCCTTCGTGGTCTGTCACTCCATTTTCTTTCATTCCTTTCTTCCCACACCGTCGGTTCTTTCATTCTTTTTCTCCCTTTGTCTTGTTCACTTTCATTCCTCGTCTTTTCTTGTGGGCGATTCCCTGATTCTTTTGGGGTCTGTGTGTTGCCGGCGTTTCTAGGATTTCTTCTTTTTCTTGGGCGGCGGATGGAGAAGTCGAAGGAGAGCAATGCGGCAGCCATGGAGAGCCCTGTCTCGGAATCTGAACATGGCCGTTGATGACACCATCGGATCAAATTCGACGTTGCCGGAGTCGGTCGTTTGGCAGCCTGTCTTAGCCAGGTGGACGCCGACCTCGCCTTTGCGCGGACTCTGCAGGAACAGGTTCCCGTTACAGGATAAGAACTCACTATTTTCCTTTCGGTTTCTTGTTGCCGTTTCTTTGATGAGTCGGCGTTAGGGTGTCTTGGACCTACCTGTAAATCGTGTGGAGAAGTTGAATTTAATTCTGGGGTATTGGCCATGGTATAGTTACTCATCTCTTTCTGTCTGAGTCTTATGCTTTGTTGGGGGCAGGAACGGGCGTATATGATGCTGGGTATGGTGGGAGAGCGTGGTGGAGATGCAAGCTCATCGACCGGAAGCTTCGGATGTTAACGACGTTGAAAACCATGGAGGCGAAGAAGGAAGCCATAGGAATGTCGGTGTTGAGAATGAAGGCGGTGGTGACGATGAACAACAAGAAGGCGAAAGAGAAGATGGCGAAGATGATGACGATGATCTGTTTGATGTGCATGGACACGAGGAGATTGACCCAGATGAATTTGGAAGTGATGAGGCGTATGCTGGGGCGCTTCAGGATGCAGAGGGGAAGAAATTGGCTGTTCGATTGATGGCTTTTACGGGTATCCATGAGAGTAAGCAATTGACCTCTTCCTGCAACTTTTCTTGGCTTCTGGTGGAGGGAACTGTGGTTCCTTTTTATGAATATTCCGTATGACCCAAGTAGAATTGGAGCAAAGTAGATGTTTGTCACTTTGCAGGGGAATCGAACGGCAGCGATGAAAATGGCACCAATTCTCAGGTACCCTCTAGAGCTCACCACTCTCTATTCCTCATTGTGTTTATCTTATTACGCAATAAGTATAGATCAATAACAGAGGGATACGCGTGGGCGAGTCATATCTAGCTTGTTTAATTCTCTTGTGACCTACATTTATGATCCCAACCTTTTCTTTCTCACCTATCTCCTTATCTTGCTACCATGCGATTGTGCCTGCTTACCGATCAATCTTTCTGTCGTTCTGATAGTTATATGTGATATTCGTTTCTTTAACGCTCTAGATTTGGAATCCGGTGTATGATTCTCAGGCAGTGGGTGTAATTTGGTGACTTCTGTTCCGATGACAAGTGTGCAGTCTTCAGAATTTTGTTTGTCCCTGTTCAGTATGGAACATTCCTCACTTCTTTATCGCTGAGTTTCTAATTTCAAAATAGTAAAGGTATTAAAGAGTCAACCAGGATAACATGGTAGTTCAAAAGCCCAGGGCAGAAGACATGGGACCGTTGCTGGACACATAAACAGTCCATACAAACATGCTGTCTTGGCTTAAGATTCTTCCCTTTTTTTTACAGAACCTGAAAATGCATTAGTGGAAATGTCAAAATTTGCATGAAGTGTTACTAAAAAAAAATCAGTACAACACTTTTCATTGTATTTTTCAGTATATGTCTTTGCTTTTTAGTATCCCATATAAGTTTCTCCTTTGTTCTTGAATGAGTAGTTAGAAAGAAGCTAATGTTGTCTCTGTCATGATACATGTTCATACATATGCACCTATCCCTCTCTGAAGCGATGCAGGGACCATTATGGAGAACCTCAAATAACTCTTTCAAACCGATGGATGTAATGATCGAAGTGTTGTTAATATCTATATTTAACCTGCATCATTGTGTTGAATTTTGATGGTCTGGCATCAACAGAATAGAAAACAAGAGAGTTCATATACCAGGAGGCAAGATAGTGAGATGCTAGTACATATGACCTTCAAAACATGGCAAAGTAATCAGTATAAAATTATTCTCAAGTCCTCACGTAAGAGGTGTTACAATTCTCCCTTAAGGCGCACACATCCCCATGTGTGGAACCAAGGTACGAATGCTACAACTTAGATCTGATGCTATCTTTAATTAGCTGACCCATGATCTGATTGCTGGGTAGAGCAAATTCCAATACATCTCATAGCTGGCTTCTTTCTGCATATTAATGAGGCTATGATCAGGACACAAGGTGGTACTGATGTAGGTATAGAAACCCCTCAAAACTTCTCAAACCCGTCATATGAGATTACTCGCAAGTCCTTACATATGAAGTCTACTACATGATCCCAAGACTATGTTGAATGTGTGACCTTAATGGGCTGCCATTCATGTAACATGTATTGAGTAAAAATGGAAGCAATTTCTAACTAACCATTCTCCTTTACCATCTTACCTCCTATTTGCAATTTGCATTGCCTACAATCCTTGAATCTACAAGTTAAAGACTTGGGACCTAGCTTCCTTTTGGTCTTATAAATATCAGTTTCAATCCAGTATGGGAAGCCAAATGATACGCCATGTCAGCTAATATGCATTGTCTTGTACAGTTGTATTTGGCTGTATTAGCCACAACAAATTAAGTAAAATTTAGTTATGTAAGAGTTACTTTTTTGTACTGAAGAGCATGTATCAGCCACATTATATTAAAAAAAAAAGTCATTTATTGTTATTAGTATTATTTTTTCATTTCATCAATATGTTGCCTAATGTAGCGTCGTGTTGGTCTATGTAGGCTGATTTGGCCGATGCAGGCCTTAAGTTCGTTTATATTCTAAGGGGGGCAGGGCAGTTTCAGCTCTGTTATCATTTTGTTTTTCCCCTAACTGGTGTGTGCTGGCGATTCAGGCTCATTAAGCCCGGGATTGATAAAACAACGTCCATAGCAATGCTTGTCTTATCAATCATGAAATTTCATCATCATGACACTGATGTTATCCAGAGCTACTATCTACCTTGTTTTCTTGTTTATAAATATGCATCAACTTTCTGTACGCACGACAACACTCAACATTACTGATTGTGTGGCACAATGTGGTCTGAATTTGCTTGTTTCCCGTTCTTGGATACACAATTCTTTCAACTTGCTCTTGTCTCGGACTCTCAAGGCAAAGCAACTGGTATTGTAGTCTTGCTTATTCATCATAAAAATGTAAAAAATGTATGAAGTATAAACTAATGAAGAAGCTGCAGAACGAGGAACAGAATTTATACCCTGGCACAAGAATCGTCTTCTTGCTTGGCTTAGTAATGGTGGAAATTTTGTTCTTTTGGTATTTTTGATGCAGTGAGCTTTTTCGTCTACAACTCTTCAATAAGCTTTGAGCTACGTGACCTTTATTTTTTGGAACTTGATAAAACCAAAATTCTTACTTTGCGTTTATCATGATTCATATGTTTTTCTCCTCCCATTTGATTGAACATCTGAAAGCTGAGTTGGGTGCCATGAAAGTGCTGAACTTTTAGATAGCAAAAATGGACGTTGCTCAATTGATTAGTATCAAAAGACAGGTCACGTATATGGTACTTTCTGCCCCACTTCTTGCGTCCATGCAGTATAGGTCGATAGTTGTTAATTTCACTATTGAGAATGCTGTTATTTTGGACAAATTGACCAGAAGGAATTCTGGCAGTGTGGCCTCATGTTGTGGTTTTGTTTCTTACCCATTTCTTCAGCTGGTGGTAACCAAAGGGCGTCTGGAGCAAATATTATCTATACTGGCTTGTATAGCAGAGATTTGTCAGGCTTAGAGAGTTGCTAAATTATGAATTTTACCTGTAATTGATTATACAACTGATAATGCTAAGGATATTTGTATTTCTTAAACTTCGTTGCCTTCTTCAAAAGAGAGAAACTACCCTGTAGATGTCGAGCACCAGAAGTCACAACCTCTAACTGGTCCAGCTCATTGCAATTCGTGAACTGTTGCCTGTTCATTAAATATGTCAAAATTTGCAGTTTTGCTTCAATTTTTTGCTTTTGTACCTTATGTTACAATAAAAGCAATATTGAATCATTGATTTGGCTTCTCTATTGCTTACCACACATCACAAAAATAAAACTGTTAGTGCTGTTGTCCTTTTTTAGTCCAGTGGTTCGTTATTTTTAATTTATTACTAATGTCAATGTGCACCTACTTTCACTAGCCAATTAAGATGCTGAGAAAGACGTGGATTTAGTTTCCCTTGATCTGGTAGATGAGCAATGAGCAGAAGAGGTGTTAAAAAGCATTTAACTTGTTTGGAGTTTTTTTGTTTTTTCCTCTGTTTTCTACAGTTTGTATTTGCTATTGATTTAGAACTCGAATCTTCTTCATGATTTCTGCATGAAAGAATGAGTTGTTGGTTCCGCTTTCCTTATGCTTGCATTACATGTATAGGATTCTTGTCTTCTGTTTCAGTATAATGAACGGTTTGATAAGACAATGTGTGAATCACAATTAGCTGTCCTGGCGAAAGGGTACAATCTTAAAATTTTATAATGCATGCTAAAGTTAAGACTGTTTAAGAACTTCCTGGTTGCATTGGGCCTCAGCTTGTGTCATGCGATTGCAGAAGTGGTCATCCCGAAAGACTTGAGATAATCCAGTTGAAGGCACTTTAAACTATTTTCCTGGAAGCTATTTGAAATTGATGATGAGAAAAAGTCCTTTTTGGCTGCAGGATGAGTGGCAGGAGGTTGACCTAGATGGACTACCATACGGGTTGGCCCTTGTAGCTTACACTTTAGTTAGTTTCCTTTTTCCTAAGTAGTAACTGAGCTTTTTGTTTCATACCAAAAGGAATTGCTGGCGCTGGGTGAAGGCGTTGGTGCTCAGAGCAGATGACTGTCTGCCGATATGATTGCTTCCTTGCTTTCTTCTATTTATAGATCAACTAACTCACGTAAATAGGTAATTGCCTCGAAGAGAATTGATGGTTGTAAAGCCTAAACTCTTTTCTGCATTTGATGTGGTTTGTTTAAACCTTTGTCCCCACATGCTATTTGAGTGGTTAAGGTCTTGTGGAACCATTGATTTAGTTTTGGGTCGAGGCGTTAAAGGTTTATTAACTAGCATTGCCTTGAGATCAAATTTTGTACGAAAGTCGTATATTTCAGACATATATAAGGGGAATATTGAGAACCCATATTGAGCGGACTTTGAAATGAATCACTTGTCCACCCAAAAAGGCAATGCCTAGTGTGGTGTTGCTAGTTGAAAGCGAGAGTTAAGTTTCAGGAAGTTTTTGGTGGGGTTTAAATTTGAGCTCAAACCTGGTTCCCTTATTAAAAAATCAAGAATTATATTTGAGCGAGTAGCTTTATTGGTTAATGACGGTGAGCACTATCACCATTATGTCTCCCTTGTATAGCTAGGCTCCAGCACCGGTCGTTAACGCCGGTATTCTAGAATACAGTAGGCGGCTTGTAGCCGGTATAGCCAGCTATCGCGGTGGTAACAATCGCCGGTATTTGCTATAACGGTGAGATGTGGCACCTCTGTAGGCAACAGCGGTTGCAAGCAACGCCGGTATTGTTGGCTACAGTGGTGATTTCTTCACCCGTATAGCAATTTTCACCGGTGATTGTTTTCACCGGTACTATTCCTGAACTATAGCGGTGACTCTTGTCACAGGTGTAGATCTATACCGGTGGCTCATATTCTATACCGGTGAGTTTGAACACCGTTGTAAACCTATAGCGGTGGTCTGGCCATCGCCGGTTGGAAGAAAGATTAGATTTGTTTGTTTAAATGTTGGATTGATATATGACCTTGATTGTGATTAGAAGCTGGTATAGGTTTTCTTATGTTCATATTCAATCCACATATCTGAACATCCAAATGATCAATTATGGTAAATCAGATTCGATATGATTTGTTGAATGTGATCACTCTAGAAATCAATTTTGTGTTAACTATTTTATGAACTCTTCCCTTAGATAAGTCTCCTTAATTTGCTTCTTAGTCTCACATCGCCCTAAAAACAAATCCAATCGTGACCACACTAATCGCATACATTTAATGTGGCACATTTTTTACGAGTATGAAATTCCTTTCATCGCATTCATTGCCTTCACTTGCAGAATTGAACACATTCAGAGGAAAGATGCTCAACTTTTTTGGAGTAACCAGAACGAATAAATGTGAAGTGAAAGTAGAGAAAGTTCTTTGTTCGTACAAGTTTCCAAATCGTATAGACGAGATTTTAGAACTTCCAGAATTTCAGAAAACTAGCTTTCAAAAGAAACTGGTTAACAATTGACAGCTACTTGAAAGCCTTTCTGTATCTAAAAATATAGAGCTTTTGGGGGTCTGTTTTTTCCAGTGAGGGCAAGACATTAAGAGCTATATGATTTTTTTTTTAATGCATCCAAAAACTCAAAGAACCGTCTTCTTTTCCTTCATGAATTTAGAAATTGCCAAAAATCAAGGTTATCCACTCCCTTTCAAAAAATGGTATTCGGTGTAAATGATTTTTTGGCAAAACTCATTTTTCTGGTCTTTCAAATTCTCACGAAACAGTGCTTTGGAAGCAAATTAAATTTTTTTACCTCCAAAAATAAATTATATGGTGTCGTCCAGATGCCCTCTCAAATGAGACTGTTTAAGGCGACAACATCATGTTTGAGGCTGAAGTTGTATTTGAGCTCCAGTGATTGATGAGACGCTACCTTCATCTGATGGTTGAAGGCTTCAGCCATGTGAAAGCCTGTAATACAACGAGTAGTGTTTTTGTTTGCAATTTTCCTTTTCTCCTTCTCCTTTCTAGGTTCTTGTTCCTTATATTTTTCTGGAAGGGTGGAGATAGTTATGCTAATGAATTCGATATAGATTCGATGCCAGTCCCAACTTCTTCAACAAAAAATCAGATATGGAAAAAGTTTAGCATCCGAAAAGATCAGATTGGATATGGATTTAAAAAAGACATCCAACCGAATCCAAGATGCGATTTTTAAAAAAATATCCAATCGGATTTGGTTCCAGATTAGATCATATTTAGTGTTAAATAGATAGCTTATGTCCAATGTTCACAGACACTCATACACTCTACATGGCAGCCTTTGCCACCATGATATTAGCTGTTCCTGCTCTTCCGTTAGAAGGTGTGGGCGTCCTGCACTGGCTGCAAACACATAACCAATTGGGATCATCTCTCATGATACTATTCAGCTCAGGCGTTTTTGCTTTCTGTCTCAATTTTTCCATCTTCTTTGTAATCCATTCCACAACGGCGGTGACTTTTAAACCTGAAGGTAGTTATTCTGTATTAGGAGAATTTCTTAGGGCATTTGCTGCCACACAGTAGCTGATGATGTAGTTTGTTATCCTGCTGCTGCTGATGCAGGTGGCAGTGGCGATAATGGTGTCTTGGCTGATCTTCCGGAATCCGATCTCAGCACTAAACATGTTTGGCTGTGCAATAACACTCATTGGCTGCACCTTCTATGGTTATGTGAGACACAAGCTATCCCAAGGAGCAGCGCAGGTGACTGTATCAACCAAAGCTGAGGATTTGGAGAAGCAAATGGAGGCGCTACCACTTGTAATGTCTGACAAAACGGAGAAGTCCTAGTTGTTTACTTCTTTCAAATTTCTATCATCGATCAGTTGAACGATTAGCTTACAAATAGTATTTTTGTGTGTGCTAAAATCAATTTATATGCCTGAAAGAATCACCAAATTGAAGAAATTTTTCAAGGAACACAAAAAAATTTGACAATAAAAAAGAAACCAACTTGTGGAGAAGGTCATTTGTTACGTGGCCCTGTTCGGGTGCGTTTCATTGGAGAGACGGCTCCTTTGATTCTCCCCACGAAAGACTCGTAACGCACAAATCGCACTCGTTAACTAAAATGATGAACTGTTATTGTTTCTGTTATGTCAACTGTTAAAACGATCTATTTGCGCTCTAAAATGTGACATGAAAAATAATGCTAACGCATCTGGGTTTCTCTTGGTAACTTTCTGGAGTTGTCAACAAATAAAAGGCCTGATTAATGTAGATATGCAATAAATAATACTTGTATAGTTATAGTTGATCGTACATATATCGTTTAGTATAGTTAAAAGAGGGTAATGCAACCGGTGAGCTCAAAATTCAGCTAACAGCAAGCGGTGAGTATGTTTAATCATACAAAGAAAGTTAGCTGCTCCTTTTAGCATCACCAAACCTTCGGGTGCGTTTTCAAGATATCCGCAATTAATTTATTAAGAAGACCGGTTGTGTTCTCGGATCTTAGATCGAGGGTGTCACCAAGATGCCAAACTAACGTCACAAAAATTTGAATTCCCCAAACACACTCACACCTGTACTTGATCATTCTCTTTACCTCCTAATATCCTTTTAATCGAGAGAAAGAGAGAGAGAGGAGAGGGGAGCTTCACTTCTTAACCTTAATAATCTTGCTAATCTTTTTTTAACAAAGAGATATGTGGTCATAAAAGCCAAAGGCGTCCACTCTCTCCTCTCTGTTGCCTATTTTTCTCTTTCTTCCTCTGTGCCTTAATTGATGCACTCTACTTCCTTTACTTCTTTCCTTCACCAACTCTTTCATTCTTGGCCGTCGATTCTGCCTCGCCTCTCGCCTTCGTGGTCTGTCACTCCATTTTCTTTCATTCCTTTCTTCCCACACCGTCGGTTCTTTCATTCTTTTTCTCCCTTTGTCTTGTTCACTTTCATTCCTCGTCTTTTCTTGTGGGCGATTCCCTGATTCTTTTGGGGTCTGTGTGTTGCCGGCGTTTCTAGGATTTCTTCTTTTTCTTGGGCGGCGGATGGAGAAGTCGAAGGAGAGCAATGCGGCAGCCATGGAGAGCCCTGTCTCGGAATCTGAACATGGCCGTTGATGACACCATCGGATCAAATTCGACGTTGCCGGAGTCGGTCGTTTGGCAGCCTGTCTTAGCCAGGTGGACGCCGACCTCGCCTTTGCGCGGACTCTTCCGGAACAGGTTCCCGTTACAGGATAAGAACTCACTATTTTCCTTTCGGTTTCTTGTTGCCGTTTCTTTGATGAGTCGGCGTTAGGGTGTCTTGGACCTACTTGTAAATCGTGTGGAGAAGTTGAATTTAATTCTGGGGTATTGGCCATGGTATAGTTACTCATCTCTTTCTGTCTGAGTCTTATGCTTTGTTGGGGGCAGGAACGGGCGTATATGATGCTGGGTATGGTGGGAGAGCGTGGTGGAGATGCAAGCTCATCGACCGGAAGCTTCGGATGTTAACGACGTTGAAAACCATGGAGGCGAAGAAGGAAGCCATAGGAATGTCGGTGTTGAGAATGAAGGCGGTGGTGACGATGAACAACAAGAAGGCGAAAGAGAAGATGGCGAAGATGATGACGATGATCTGTTTGATGTGCATGGACACGAGGAGATTGACCCAGATGAATTTGGAAGTGATGAGGCGTATGCTGGGGCGCTTCAGGATGCAGAGGGGAAGAAATTGGCTGTTCGATTGATGGCTTTTACGGGTATCCATGAGAGTAAGCAATTGACCTCTTCCTGCAACTTTTCTTGGCTTCTGGTGGAGGGAACTGTGGTTCCTTTTTATGAATATTCCGTATGACCCAAGTAGAATTGGAGCAAAGTAGATGTTTGTCACTTTGCAGGGGAATCGAACGGCAGCGATGAAAATGGCACCAATTCTCAGGTACCCTCTAGAGCTCACCACTCTCTATTCCTCATTGTGTTTATCTTATTACGCAATAAGTATAGATCAATAACAGAGGGATACGCGTGGGCGAGTCATATCTAGCTTGTTTAATTCTCTTGTGACCTACATTTATGATCCCAACCTTTTCTTTCTCACCTATCTCCTTATCTTGCTACCATGCGATTGTGCCTGCTTATTGTGCCTGCTTACCGATCAATCTTTCTGTCGTTCTGATAGTTATATGTGATATTCGTTTCTTTAACGCTCTAGATTTGGAATCCGGTGTATGATTCTCAGGCAGTGGGTGTAATTTGGTGACTTCTGTTCCGATGACAAGTGTGCAGTCTTCAGAATTTTGTTTGTCCCTGTTCAGTATGGAACATTCCTCACTTCTTTATCGCTGAGTTTCTAATTTCAAAATAGTAAAGGTATTAAAGAGTCAACCAGGATAACATGGTAGTTCAAAAGCCCAGGGCAGAAGACATGGGACCGTTGCTGGACACATAAACAGTCCATACAAACATGCTGTCTTGGCTTAAGATTCTTCCCTTTTTTTTACAGAACCTGAAAATGCATTAGTGGAAATGTCAAAATTTGCATGAAGTGTTACTAAAAAAAAATCAGTACAACACTTTTCATTGTATTTTTCAGTATATGTCTTTGCTTTTTAGTATCCCATATAAGTTTCTCCTTTGTTCTTGAATGAGTAGTTAGAAAGAAGCTAATGTTGTCTCTGTCATGATACATGTTCATACATATGCACCTATCCCTCTCTGAAGCGATGCGGGGACCATTATGGAGAACCTCAAATAACTCTTTCAAACCGATGGATGTAATGATCGAAGTGTTGTTAATATCTATATTTAACCTGCATCATTGTGTTGAATTTTGATGGTCTGGCATCAACAGAATAGAAAACAAGAGAGTTCATATACCAGGAGGCAAGATAGTGAGATGCTAGTACATATGACCTTCAAAACATGGCAAAGTAATCAGTATAAAATTATTCTCAAGTCCTCACGTAAGAGGTGTTACAATTCTCCCTTAAGGCGCACACATCCCCATGTGTGGAACCAAGGTACGAATGCTACAACTTAGATCTGATGCTATGTTTAATTAGCTGACCCATGATCTGATTGCTGGGTAGAGCAAATTCCAATACATCTCATAGCTGGCTTCTTTCTGCATATTAATGAGGCTATGATCAGGACACAAGGTGGTGCTGATGTAGGTATAGAAACCCCTCAAAACTTCTCAAACCCGTCATATGAGATTACTCGCAAGTCCTTACATATGAAGTCTACTACATGATCCCAAGACTATGTTGAATGTGTGACCTTAATGGGCTGCCATTCATGTAACATGTATTGAGTAAAAATGGAAGCAATTTCTAACTAACCATTCTCCTTTACCATCTTACCTCCTATTTGCAATTTGCATTGCCTACAATCCTTGAATCTACAAGTTAAAGACTTGGGACCTAGCTTCCTTTTGGTCTTATAAATATCAGTTTCAATCCAGTATGGGAAGCCAAATGATACGCCATGTCAGCTAATATGCATTGTCTTGTACAGTTGTATTTGGCTGTATTAGCCACAACAAATTAAGTAAAATTTAGTTATGTAAGAGTTACTTTTTTGTACTGAAGAGCATGTATCAGCCACATTATATTAAAAAAAAAGTCATTTATTGTTATTAGTATTATTTTTTCATTTCATCAATATGTTGCCTAATGTAGCGTCGTGTTGGTCTATGTAGGCTGATTTGGCCGATGCAGGCCTTAAGTTCGTTTATATTCTAAGGGGGGCAGGGCAGTTTCAGCTCTGTTATCATTTTGTTTTTCCCCTAACTGGTGTGTGCTGGCGATTCAGGCTCATTAAGCCCGGGATTGATAAAACAACGTCCATAGCAATGCTTGTCTTATCAATCATGAAATTTCATCATCATGACACTGATGTTATCCAGAGCTACTATCTACCTTGTTTTCTTGTTTATAAATATGCATCAACTTTCTGTACGCACGACAACACTCAACATTACTGATTGTGTGGCACAATGTGGTCTGAATATGCTTGTTTCCCGTTCTTGGATACACAATTCTTTCAACTTGCTCTTGTCTCGGACTCTCAAGGCAAAGCAACTGGTATTGTAGTCTTGCTTATTCATCATAAAAATGTAAAAAATGTATGAAGTATAAACTAATGAAGAAGCTGCAGAACGAGGAACAGAATTTATACCCTGGCACAAGAATCGTCTTCTTGCTTGGCTTAGTAATGGTGGAAATTTTGTTCTTTTGGTATTTTTGATGCAGTGAGCTTTTTCGTCTACAACTCTTCAATAAGCTTTGAGCTACGTGACCTTTATTTTTTGGAACTTGATAAAACCAAAATTCTTACTTTGCGTTTATCATGATTCATATGTTTTTCTCCTCCCATTTGATTGAACATCTGAAAGCTGAGTTGGGTGCCATGAAAGTGCTGAACTTTTAGATAGCAAAAATGGACGTTGCTCAATTGATTAGTATCAAAAGACAGGTCACGTATATGGTACTTTCTGCCCCACTTCTTGCGTCCATGCAGTATAGGTCGATAGTTGTTAATTTCACTATTGAGAATGCTGTTATTTTGGACCAATTGACCAGAAGGAATTCTGGCAGTGTGGCCGCATGTTGTGGTTTTGTTTCTTACCCATTTCTTCAGCTGGTGGTAACCAAAGGGCGTCTGGAGCAAATATTATCTATACTGGCTTGTATAGCAGAGATTTGTCAGGCTTAGAGAGTTGCTAAATTATGAATTTTACCTGTAATTGATTATGCAACTGATAATGCTAAGGATATTTGTATTTCTTAAACTTCGTTGCCTTCTTCAAAAGAGAGAAACTACCCTGTAGATGTCGAGCACCAGAAGTCACAACCTCTAACTGGTCCAGCTCATTGCAATTCGTGAACTGTTGCCTGTTCATTAAATATGTCAAAATTTGCAGTTTTGCTTCAATTTTTTGCTTTTGTACCTTATGTTACAATAAAAGCAATATTGAATCATTGATTTGGCTTCTCTATTGCTTACCTGATATCACAAAAATAAAACTGTTAGTGCTGTTGTCCTTTTTTAGTCCAGTGGTTCGTTATTTTTAATTTATTACTAATGTCAATGTGCACCTACTTTCACTAGCCAATTAAGATGCTGAGAAAGACGTGGATTTAGTTTCCCTTGATCTGGTAGATGAGCAATGAGCAGAAGAGGTGTTAAAAAGCATTTAACTTGTTTGGAGTTTTTTTGTTTTTTCCTCTGTTTTCTACAGTTTGTATTTGCTATTGATTTAGAACTCGAATCTTCTTCATGATTTCTGCATGAAAGAATGAGTTGTTGGTTCCGCTTTCCTTATGCTTGCATTACATGTATAGGATTCTTGTCTTCTGTTTCAGTATAATGAACGGTTTGATAAGACAATGTGTGAATCACAATTAGCTGTCCTGGCAAAAGGGTACAATCTTAAAATTTTATAATGCATGCTAAAGTTAAGACTGTTTAAGAACTTCCTGGTTGCATTGGGCCTCAGCTTGTGTCATGCGATTGCAGAAATGGTCATCCCGAAAGACTTGAGATAATCCAGTTGAAGGCACTTTAAATTATTTTCCTGGAAGCTATTTGAAATTGATGATGAGAAAAAGTCCTTTTTGGCTGCAGGATGAGTGGCAGGAGGTTGACCTAGATGGACTACCATACGGGTTGGCCCTTGTAGCTTACACTTTAGCTAGTTTCCTTTTTCCTAAGTAGTAACTGAGCTTTTTGTTTCATACCAAAAGGAATTGCTGGCGCTGGGTGAAGGCGTTGGTACTCAGAGCAGAGGACTGTCTGCCGATATGATTGCTTCCTTGCTTTCTTCTATTTATAGATCAACTAACTCACGTAAATAGGTAATTGCCTCGAAGAGAATTGATGGTTGTAAAGCCTAAACTCTTTTCTGCATTTGATGTGGTTTGTTTAAACCTTTGTCCCCACATGCTATTTGCGTGGTTAAGGTCTTGTGGAACCATTGATTTAGTTTTGGGTCGAGGCGTTAAAGGTTTATTAACTAGCATTGCCTTGAGATCAAATTTTGTACGAAAGTCGTATATTT
Organism: Nymphaea colorata; assembly: GCF_008831285.2. Lineage (NCBI taxonomy): Eukaryota > Viridiplantae > Streptophyta > Magnoliopsida > Nymphaeales > Nymphaeaceae > Nymphaea > Nymphaea colorata. Next base: position 11,441,060 of record NC_045146.1, on the reverse strand, counting down.
CAGACATATATAAGGGGAATATTGAGAACCCATATTGAGCGGACTTTGAAATGAATCACTTGTCCACCCAAAAAGGCAATGCCTAGTGTGGTGTTGCTAGTTGAAAGCGAGAGTTAAGTTTCAGGAAGTTTTTGGTGGGGTTTAAATTTGAGCTCAAACCTGGTTCCCTTATTAAAAAATCAAGAATTATATTTGAGCGAGTAGCTTTATTGGTTAATGACGGTGAGCACTATCACCATTATGTCTCCCTTGTATAGCTAGGCTCCAGCACCGGTCGTTAACGCCGGTATTCTAGAATACAGTGGGCGGCTTGTAGCGGGTATAGCCAGCTATCGCGGTGGTAAGAATCGCCGGTATTTGCTATAACGGTGAGCTGTGGCACCTCTGTAGGCAACAGCGGTGGCAAGCAACGCCGGTATTGTTGGCTACAGTGGTGATTTCTTCACCCGTATAGCAATTTTCACCGGTGATTGTTTTCACCGGTACTATTCCTGAACTATAGCGGTGACTCTTGTCACAGGTGTAGATCTATACCGGTGGCTCATATTCTATACCGGTGAGTTTGAACACCGTTGTAAACCTATAGCGAGATTAGATTTGTTTGTTTAAATGTTGGATTGATATATGACCTTGATTGTGATTAGAAGCTGGTATAGGTTTTCTTATGTTCATATTCAATCCACATATCTGAACATCCAAATGATCAATTATGGTAAATCAGATTCGATATGATTTGTTGAATGTGATCACTCTAGAAATCAATTTTGTGTTAACTATTTTATGAACTCTTCCCTTAGATAAGTCTCCTTAATTTGCTTCTTAGTCTCACATCGCCCTAAAAACAAATCCAATCGTGACCACACTAAACAAACAGCCTATCGCATACATTTAATGTGGCACATTTTTTACGAGTATGAAATTCCTTTCATCGCATTCATTGCCTTCACTTGCACAATTGAACACAATCAGAGGAAAGATGCTCAACTTTTTTGGAGTAACCAGAACGAATAAATGTGAAGTGAAAGTAGAGAAAGTTCTTTGTTCGTACAAGTTTCCAAATCGTATAGACGAGATTTTAGAACTTCCAGAATTTCAGAAAACTAGCTTTCAAAAGAAACTGGTTAACAATTGACAGCTACTTGAAAGCCTTTCTGTATCTAAAAATATAGAGCTTTTGGGGGTCTGTTTTTTCCAGTGAGGGCAAGACATTAAGAGCTATATGATTTTTTTTTTAATGCATCCAAAAACTCAAAGAGCCGTCTTCTTTTCCTTCATGAATTTAGAAATTGCCAAAAATCAAGGTTATCCACTCCCTTTCAAAAAATGGTATTTGGTGTAAATGATTTTTTGGCAAAACTCATTTTTCTGGTCTTTCAAATTCTCATGAAACAGTGCTTTGGAAGCAAATTAAATTTTTTTACCTCCAAAAATAAATTATATGGTGTCGTCCAGATGCCCTCTCAAATGAGACTGTTTAAGGCGACAACATCATGTTTGAGGCTGAAGTTGTATTTGAGCTCCGGTGATTGATGAGACGCTACCTTCATCTGATGGTTGAAGGCTTCAGCCATGTGAAAGCCTGTAATACAACGAGTAGTGTTTTTGTTTGCAATTTTCCTTTTCTCCTTCTCCTTTCTAGGTTCTTGTTCCTTATATTTTTCTGGAAGGGTGGAGATAGTTATGCTAATGAATTCGATATAGATTCGATGCCAGTCCCAACTTCTTCAACAAAAAATCAGATATGGAAAAAGTTTAGCATCCGAAAAGATCAGATTGGATATGGATTTAAAAAAGACATCCAATCAAATCCAAGATGCGATTTTTAAAAAAATATCCAATCGGATTTGGTTCCAGATTAGATCATATTTAGTGTTAAATAGATAGCTTATGTCCAATGTTCACAGACACTCATACACTCTACATGGCAGCCTTTGCCACCATGATATTAGCTGTTCCTGCTCTTCCGTTAGAAGGTGTGGGCGTCCTGCACTGGCTGCAAACACATAACCAATTGGGATCATCTCTCATGATACTATTCAGCTCAGGCGTTTTTGCTTTCTGTCTCAATTTTTCCATCTTCTTTGTAATCCATTCCACAACGGCGGTGACTTTTAAACCTGAAGGTAGTTATTCTGTATTAGGAGAATTTCTTAGGGCATTTGCTGCCACACAGTAGCTGATGATGTAGTTTGTTATCCTGCTGCTGCTGATGCAGGTGGCAGTGGCGATAATGGTGTCTTGGCTGATCTTCCGGAATCCGATCTCAGCACTAAACATGTTTGGCTGTGCAATAACACTCATTGGCTGCACCTTCTATGGTTATGTGAGACACAAGCTATCCCAAGGAGCAGCGCAGGTGACTGTATCAACCAAAGCTGAGGATTTGGAGAAGCAAATGGAGGCGCTACCACTTGTAATGTCTGACAAAACGGAGAAGTCCTAGTTGTTTACTTCTTTCAAATTTCTATCATCGATCAGTTGAACGATTAGCTTACAAATAGTATTTTTGTGTGTGCTAAAATCAATTTATATGCCTGAAAGAATCACCAAATTGAAGAAATTTTTCAAGGAACACAAAAAAATTTGACAATAAAAAAGAAACCAACTTGTGGAGAAGGTCATTTGTTACGTGGCCCTGTTCGGGTGCGTTTCATTGGAGAGACGGCTCCTTTGATTCTCCCCACGAAAGACTCGTAACGCACAAATCGCACTCGTTAACTAAAATGATGAACTGTTATTGTTTCTGTTATGTCAACTGTTAAAACGATCTATTTGCGCTCTAAAATGTGACATGAAAAATAATGCTAACGCATCTGGGTTTCTCTTGGTAACTTTCTGGAGTTGTCAACAAATAAAAGGCCTGATTAATGTAGATATGCAATAAATAATACTTGTATAGTTATAGTTGATCGTACATATATCGTTTAGTATAGTTAAAAGAGGGTAATGCAACCGGTGAGCTCAAAATTCAGCTAACAGCAAGCGGTGAGTATGTTTAATCATACAAAGAAAGTTAGCTGCTCCTTTTAGCATCACCAAACCCTCGGGTGCGTTTTCAAGATTTCCGCAATTAATTTATTAAGAAGACCGGTTGTGTTCTCGGATCTTAGATCGAGGGTGTCACCAAGATGCCAAACTAACGTCACAAAAATTTGAAATCCCCAAACACACTCACACCTGTACTTGATCATTCTCTTTACCTCCTAATATCCTTTTAATCGAGAGAAAGAGAGAGAGAGGAGAGGGGAGCTTCACTTCTTAACCTTAATAATCTTGCTAATCTTTTTTTAACAAAGAGATATGTGGTCATAAAAGCCAAAGGCGTCCACTCTCTCCTCTCTGTTGCCTATTTTTCTCTTTCTTCCTCTGTGCCTTAATTGATGCACTCTACTTCCTTTACTTCTTTCCTTCACCAACTCTTTCATTCTTGGCCGTCGATTCTGCCTCGCCTCTCGCCTTCGTGGTCTGTCACTCCATTTTCTTTCATTCCTTTCTTCCCACACCGTCGGTTCTTTCATTCTTTTCTCCCTTTGTCTTGTTCACTTTCATTCCTCGTCTTTTCTTGTGGGCGATTCCCTGATTCTTTTGGGGTCTGTGTGTTGCCGGCGTTTCTAGGATTTCTTCTTTTTCTTGGGCGGCGGATGGAGAAGTCGAAGGAGAGCAATGCGGCAGCCATGGAGAGCCCTGTCTCGGAATCTGAACATGGCCGTTGATGACACCATCGGATCAAATTCGACGTTGCCGGAGTCGGTCGTTTGGCAGCCTGTCTTAGCCAGGTGGACGCCGACCTCGCCTTTGCGCGGACTCTGCAGGAACAGGTTCCCGTTACAGGATAAGAACTCACTATTTTCCTTTCGGTTTCTTGTTGCCGTTTCTTTGATGAGTCGGCGTTAGGGTGTCTTGGACCTACCTGTAAATCGTGTGGAGAAGTTGAATTTAATTCTGGGGTATTGGCCATGGTATAGTTACTCATCTCTTTCTGTCTGAGTCTTATGCTTTGTTGGGGGCAGGAACGGGCGTATATGATGCTGGGTATGGTGGGAGAGCGTGGTGGAGATGCAAGCTCATCGACCGGAAGCTTCGGATGTTAACGACGTTGAAAACCATGGAGGCGAAGAAGGAAGCCATAGGAATGTCGGTGTTGAGAATGAAGGCGGTGGTGACGATGAACAACAAGAAGGCGAAAGAGAAGATGGCGAAGATGATGACGATGATCTGTTTGATGTGCATGGACACGAGGAGATTGACCCAGATGAATTTGGAAGTGATGAGGCGTATGCTGGGGCGCTTCAGGATGCAGAGGGGAAGAAATTGGCTGTTCGATTGATGGCTTTTACGGGTATCCATGAGAGTAAGCAATTGACCTCTTCCTGCAACTTTTCTTGGCTTCTGGTGGAGGGAACTGTGGTTCCTTTTTATGAATATTCCGTATGACCCAAGTAGAATTGGAGCAAAGTAGATGTTTGTCACTTTGCAGGGGAATCGAACGGCAGCGATGAAAATGGCACCAATTCTCAGGTACCCTCTAGAGCTCACCACTCTCTATTCCTCATTGTGTTTATCTTATTACGCAATAAGTATAGATCAATAACAGAGGGATACGCGTGGGCGAGTCATATCTAGCTTGTTTAATTCTCTTGTGACCTACATTTATGATCCCAACCTTTTCTTTCTCACCTATCTCCTTATCTTGCTACCATGCGATTGTGCCTGCTTATTGTGCCTGCTTACCGATCAATCTTTCTGTCGTTCTGATAGTTATATGTGATATTCGTTTCTTTAACGCTCTAGATTTGGAATCCGGTGTATGATTCTCAGGCAGTGGGTGTAATTTGGTGACTTCTGTTCCGATGACAAGTGTGCAGTCTTCAGAATTTTGTTTGTCCCTGTTCAGTATGGAACATTCCTCACTTCTTTATCGCTGAGTTTCTAATTTCAAAATAGTAAAGGTATTAAAGAGTCAACCAGGATAACATGGTAGTTCAAAAGCCCAGGGCAGAAGACATGGGACCGTTGCTGGACACATAAACAGTCCATACAAACATGCTGTCTTGGCTTAAGATTCTTCCCTTTTTTTTACAGAACCTGAAAATGCATTAGTGGAAATGTCAAAATTTGCATGAAGTGTTACTAAAAAAAAATCAGTACAACACTTTTCATTGTATTTTTCAGTATATGTCTTTGCTTTTTAGTATCCCATATAAGTTTCTCCTTTGTTCTTGAATGAGTAGTTAGAAAGAAGCTAATGTTGTCTCTGTCATGATACATGTTCATACATATGCACCTATCCCTCTCTGAAGCGATGCAGGGACCATTATGGAGAACCTCAAATAACTCTTTCAAACCGATGGATGTAATGATCGAAGTGTTGTTAATATCTATATTTAACCTGCATCATTGTGTTGAATTTTGATGGTCTGGCATCAACAGAATAGAAAACAAGAGAGTTCATATACCAGGAGGCAAGATAGTGAGATGCTAGTACATATGACCTTCAAAACATGGCAAAGTAATCAGTATAAAATTATTCTCAAGTCCTCACGTAAGAGGTGTTACAATTCTCCCTTAAGGCGCACACATCCCCATGTGTGGAACCAAGGTACGAATGCTACAACTTAGATCTGATGCTATGTTTAATTAGCTGACCCATGATCTGATTGCTGGGTAGAGCAAATTCCAATACATCTCATAGCTGGCTTCTTTCTGCATATTAATGAGGCTATGATCAGGACACAAGGTGGTGCTGATGTAGGTATAGAAACCCCTCAAAACTTCTCAAACCCGTCATATGAGATTACTCGCAAGTCCTTACATATGAAGTCTACTACATGATCCCAAGACTATGTTGAATGTGTGACCTTAATGGGCTGCCATTCATGTAACATGTATTGAGTAAAAATGGAAGCAATTTCTAACTAACCATTCTCCTTTACCATCTTACCTCCTATTTGCAATTTGCATTGCCTACAATCCTTGAATCTACAAGTTAAAGACTTGGGACCTAGCTTCCTTTTGGTCTTATAAATATCAGTTTCAATCCAGTATGGGAAGCCAAATGATACGCCATGTCAGCTAATATGCATTGTCTTGTACAGTTGTATTTGGCTGTATTAGCCACAACAAATTAAGTAAAATTTAGTTATGTAAGAGTTACTTTTTTGTACTGAAGAGCATGTATCAGCCACATTATATTAAAAAAAAAAGTCATTTATTGTTATTAGTATTATTTTTTCATTTCATCAATATGTTGCCTAATGTAGCGTCGTGTTGGTCTATGTAGGCTGATTTGGCCGATGCAGGCCTTAAGTTCGTTTATATTCTAAGGGGGGCAGGGCAGTTTCAGCTCTGTTATCATTTTGTTTTTCCCCTAACTGGTGTGTGCTGGCGATTCAGGCTCATTAAGCCCGGGATTGATAAAACAACGTCCATAGCAATGCTTGTCTTATCAATCATGAAATTTCATCATCATGACACTGATGTTATCCAGAGCTACTATCTACCTTGTTTTCTTGTTTATAAATATGCATCAACTTTCTGTACGCACGACAACACTCAACATTACTGATTGTGTGGCACAATGTGGTCTGAATATGCTTGTTTCCCGTTCTTGGATACACAATTCTTTCAACTTGCTCTTGTCTCGGACTCTCAAGGCAAAGCAACTGGTATTGTAGTCTTGCTTATTCATCATAAAAATGTAAAAAATGTATGAAGTATAAACTAATGAAGAAGCTGCAGAACGAGGAACAGAATTTATACCCTGGCACAAGAATCGTCTTCTTGCTTGGCTTAGTAATGGTGGAAATTTTGTTCTTTTGGTATTTTTGATGCAGTGAGCTTTTTCGTCTACAACTCTTCAATAAGCTTTGAGCTACGTGACCTTTATTTTTTGGAACTTGATAAAACCAAAATTCTTACTTTGCGTTTATCATGATTCATATGTTTTTCTCCTCCCATTTGATTGAACATCTGAAAGCTGAGTTGGGTGCCATGAAAGTGCTGAACTTTTAGATAGCAAAAATGGACGTTGCTCAATTGATTAGTATCAAAAGACAGGTCACGTATATGGTACTTTCTGCCCCACTTCTTGCGTCCATGCAGTATAGGTCGATAGTTGTTAATTTCACTATTGAGAATGCTGTTATTTTGGACCAATTGACCAGAAGGAATTCTGGCAGTGTGGCCGCATGTTGTGGTTTTGTTTCTTACCCATTTCTTCAGCTGGTGGTAACCAAAGGGCGTCTGGAGCAAATATTATCTATACTGGCTTGTATAGCAGAGATTTGTCAGGCTTAGAGAGTTGCTAAATTATGAATTTTACCTGTAATTGATTATGCAACTGATAATGCTAAGGATATTTGTATTTCTTAAACTTCGTTGCCTTCTTCAAAAGAGAGAAACTACCCTGTAGATGTCGAGCACCAGAAGTCACAACCTCTAACTGGTCCAGCTCATTGCAATTCGTGAACTGTTGCCTGTTCATTAAATATGTCAAAATTTGCAGTTTTGCTTCAATTTTTTGCTTTTGTACCTTATGTTACAATAAAAGCAATATTGAATCATTGATTTGGCTTCTCTATTGCTTACCTGATATCACAAAAATAAAACTGTTAGTGCTGTTGTCCTTTTTTAGTCCAGTGGTTCGTTATTTTTAATTTATTACTAATGTCAATGTGCACCTACTTTCACTAGCCAATTAAGATGCTGAGAAAGACGTGGATTTAGTTTCCCTTGATCTGGTAGATGAGCAATGAGCAGAAGAGGTGTTAAAAAGCATTTAACTTGTTTGGAGTTTTTTTGTTTTTTCCTCTGTTTTCTACAGTTTGTATTTGCTATTGATTTAGAACTCGAATCTTCTTCATGATTTCTGCATGAAAGAATGAGTTGTTGGTTCCGCTTTCCTTATGCTTGCATTACATGTATAGGATTCTTGTCTTCTGTTTCAGTATAATGAACGGTTTGATAAGACAATGTGTGAATCACAATTAGCTGTCCTGGCAAAAGGGTACAATCTTAAAATTTTATAATGCATGCTAAAGTTAAGACTGTTTAAGAACTTCCTGGTTGCATTGGGCCTCAGCTTGTGTCATGCGATTGCAGAAATGGTCATCCCGAAAGACTTGAGATAATCCAGTTGAAGGCACTTTAAATTATTTTCCTGGAAGCTATTTGAAATTGATGATGAGAAAAAGTCCTTTTTGGCTGCAGGATGAGTGGCAGGAGGTTGACCTAGATGGACTACCATACGGGTTGGCCCTTGTAGCTTACACTTTAGCTAGTTTCCTTTTTCCTAAGTAGTAATTGAGCTTTTTGTTTCATACCAAAAGGAATTGCTGGCGCTGGGTGAAGGCGTTGGTGCTCAGAGCAGAGGACTGTCTGCCGATATGATTGCTTCCTTGCTTTCTTCTATTTATAGATCAACTAACTCACGTAAATAGGTAATTGCCTCGAAGAGAATTGATGGTTGTAAAGCCTAAACTCTTTTCTGCATTTGATGTGGTTTGTTTAAACCTTTGTCCCCACATGCTATTTGCGTGGTTAAGGTCTTGTGGAACCATTGATTTAGTTTTGGGTCGAGGCGTTAAAGGTTTATTAACTAGCATTGCCTTGAGATCAAATTTTGTACGAAAGTCGTATATTTCAGACATATATAAGGGGAATATTGAGAACCCATATTGAGCGGACTTTGAAATGAATCACTTGTCCACCCAAAAAGGCAATGCCTAGTGTGGTGTTGCTAGTTGAAAGCGAGAGTTAAGTTTCAGGAAGTTTTTGGTGGGGTTTAAATTTGAGCTCAAACCTGGTTCCCTTATTAAAAAATCAAGAATTATATTTGAGCGAGTAGCTTTATTGGTTAATGACGGTGAGCACTATCACCATTATGTCTCCCTTGTATAGCGAGGCTCCAGCACCGGTCGTTAACGCCGGTATTCTAGAATACAGTGGGCGGCTTGTAGCCGGTATAGCCAGCTATCGCGGTGGTAAGAATCGCCGGTATTTGCTATAACGGTGAGCTGTGGCACCTCTGTAGGCAACAGCGGTGGCAAGCAACGCCGGTATTGTTGGCTACAGTGGTGATTTCTTCACCCGTATAGCGACTTTCAGCGGTGATTGTTTTCACCGGTACTATTCCTGAACTATAGCGGTGACTCTTGTCACAGGTGTAGATCTATACCGGTGGCTCATATTCTATACCGGTGAGTTTGAACACCGTTGTAAACCTATAGCGGTGAAATGTTGGATTGATATATGACCTTGATTGTGATTAGAAGCTGGTATAGGTTTTCTTATGTTCATATTCAATCCACATATCTGAACATCCAAATGATCAATTATGGTAAATCAGATTCGATATGATTTGTTGAATGTGATCACTCTAGAAATCAATTTTGTGTTAACTATTTTATGAACTCTTCCCTTAGATAAGTCTCCTTAATTTGCTTCTTAGTCTCACATCGCCCTAAAAACAAATCCAATCGTGACCACACTAAACAAACAGCCTATCGCATACATTTAATGTGGCACATTTTTTACGAGTATGAAATTCCTTTCATCGCATTCATTGCCTTCACTTGCACAATTGAACACAATCAGAGGAAAGATGCTCAACTTTTTTGGAGTAACCAGAACGAATAAATGTGAAGTGAAAGTAGAGAAAGTTCTTTGTTCGTACAAGTTTCCAAATCGTATAGACGAGATTTTAGAACTTCCAGAATTTCAGAAAACTAGCTTTCAAAAGAAACTGGTTAACAATTGACAGCTACTTGAAAGCCTTTCTGTATCTAAAAATATAGAGCTTTTGGGGGTCTGTTTTTTCCAGTGAGGGCAAGACATTAAGAGCTATATGATTTTTTTTTTAATGCATCCAAAAACTCAAAGAGCCGTCTTCTTTTCCTTCATGAATTTAGAAATTGCCAAAAATCAAGGTTATCCACTCCCTTTCAAAAAATGGTATTTGGTGTAAATGATTTTTTGGCAAAACTCATTTTTCTGGTCTTTCAAATTCTCATGAAACAGTGCTTTGGAAGCAAATTAAATTTTTTTACCTCCAAAAATAAATTATATGGTGTCGTCCAGATGCCCTCTCAAATGAGACTGTTTAAGGCGACAACATCATGTTTGAGGCTGAAGTTGTATTTGAGCTCCGGTGATTGATGAGACGCTACCTTCATCTGATGGTTGAAGGCTTCAGCCATGTGAAAGCCTGTAATACAACGAGTAGTGTTTTTGTTTGCAATTTTCCTTTTCTCCTTCTCCTTTCTAGGTTCTTGTTCCTTATATTTTTCTGGAAGGGTGGAGATAGTTATGCTAATGAATTCGATATAGATTCGATGCCAGTCCCAACTTCTTCAACAAAAAATCAGATATGGAAAAAGTTTAGCATCCGAAAAGATCAGATTGGATATGGATTTAAAAAAGACATCCAATCAAATCCAAGATGCGATTTTTAAAAAAATATCCAATCGGATTTGGTTCCAGATTAGATCATATTTAGTGTTAAATAGATAGCTTATGTCCAATGTTCACAGACACTCATACACTCTACATGGCAGCCTTTGCCACCATGATATTAGCTGTTCCTGCTCTTCCGTTAGAAGGTGTGGGCGTCCTGCACTGGCTGCAAACACATAACCAATTGGGATCATCTCTCATGATACTATTCAGCTCAGGCGTTTTTGCTTTCTGTCTCAATTTTTCCATCTTCTTTGTAATCCATTCCACAACGGCGGTGACTTTTAAACCTGAAGGTAGTTATTCTGTATTAGGAGAATTTCTTAGGGCATTTGCTGCCACACAGTAGCTGATGATGTAGTTTGTTATCCTGCTGCTGCTGATGCAGGTGGCAGTGGCGATAATGGTGTCTTGGCTGATCTTCCGGAATCCGATCTCAGCACTAAACATGTTTGGCTGTGCAATAACACTCATTGGCTGCACCTTCTATGGTTATGTGAGACACAAGCTATCCCAAGGAGCAGCGCAGGTGACTGTATCAACCAAAGCTGAGGATTTGGAGAAGCAAATGGAGGCGCTACCACTTGTAATGTCTGACAAAACGGAGAAGTCCTAGTTGTTTACTTCTTTCAAATTTCTATCATCGATCAGTTGAACGATTAGCTTACAAATAGTATTTTTGTGTGTGCTAAAATCAATTTATATGCCTGAAAGAATCACCAAATTGAAGAAATTTTTCAAGGAACACAAAAAAATTTGACAATAAAAAAGAAACCAACTTGTGGAGAAGGTCATTTGTTACGTGGCCCTGTTCGGGTGCGTTTCATTGGAGAGACGGCTCCTTTGATTCTCCCCACGAAAGACTCGTAACGCACAAATCGCACTCGTTAACTAAAATGATGAACTGTTATTGTTTCTGTTATGTCAACTGTTAAAACGATCTATTTGCGCTCTAAAATGTGACATGAAAAATAATGCTAACGCATCTGGGTTTCTCTTGGTAACTTTCTGGAGTTGTCAACAAATAAAAGGCCTGATTAATGTAGATATGCAATAAATAATACTTGTATAGTTATAGTTGATCGTACATATATCGTTTAGTATAGTTAAAAGAGGGTAATGCAACCGGTGAGCTCAAAATTCAGCTAACAGCAAGCGGTGAGTATGTTTAATCATACAAAGAAAGTTAGCTGCTCCTTTTAGCATCACCAAACCCTCGGGTGCGTTTTCAAGATTTCCGCAATTAATTTATTAAGAAGACCGGTTGTGTTCTCGGATCTTAGATCGAGGGTGTCACCAAGATGCCAAACTAACGTCACAAAAATTTGAAATCCCCAAACACACTCACACCTGTACTTGATCATTCTCTTTACCTCCTAATATCCTTTTAATCGAGAGAAAGAGAGAGAGAGGAGAGGGGAGCTTCACTTCTTAACCTTAATAATCTTGCTAATCTTTTTTTAACAAAGAGATATGTGGTCATAAAAGCCAAAGGCGTCCACTCTCTCCTCTCTGTTGCCTATTTTTCTCTTTCTTCCTCTGTGCCTTAATTGATGCACTCTACTTCCTTTACTTCTTTCCTTCACCAACTCTTTCATTCTTGGCCGTCGATTCTGCCTCGCCTCTCGCCTTCGTGGTCTGTCACTCCATTTTCTTTCATTCCTTTCTTCCCACACCGTCGGTTCTTTCATTCTTTTTCTCCCTTTGTCTTGTTCACTTTCATTCCTCGTCTTTTCTTGTGGGCGATTCCCTGATTCTTTTGGGGTCTGTGTGTTGCCGGCGTTTCTAGGATTTCTTCTTTTTCTTGGGCGGCGGATGGAGAAGTCGAAGGAGAGCAATGCGGCAGCCATGGAGAGCCCTGTCTCGGAATCTGAACATGGCCGTTGATGACACCATCGGATCAAATTCGACGTTGCCGGAGTCGGTCGTTTGGCAGCCTGTCTTAGCCAGGTGGACGCCGACCTCGCCTTTGCGCGGACTCTGCAGGAACAGGTTCCCGTTACAGGATAAGAACTCACTATTTTCCTTTCGGTTTCTTGTTGCCGTTTCTTTGATGAGTCGGCGTTAGGGTGTCTTGGACCTACCTGTAAATCGTGTGGAGAAGTTGAATTTAATTCTGGGGTATTGGCCATGGTATAGTTACTCATCTCTTTCTGTCTGAGTCTTATGCTTTGTTGGGGGCAGGAACGGGCGTATATGATGCTGGGTATGGTGGGAGAGCGTGGTGGAGATGCAAGCTCATCGACCGGAAGCTTCGGATGTTAACGACGTTGAAAACCATGGAGGCGAAGAAGGAAGCCATAGGAATGTCGGTGTTGAGAATGAAGGCGGTGGTGACGATGAACAACAAGAAGGCGAAAGAGAAGATGGCGAAGATGATGACGATGATCTGTTTGATGTGCATGGACACGAGGAGATTGACCCAGATGAATTTGGAAGTGATGAGGCGTATGCTGGGGCGCTTCAGGATGCAGAGGGGAAGAAATTGGCTGTTCGATTGATGGCTTTTACGGGTATCCATGAGAGTAAGCAATTGACCTCTTCCTGCAACTTTTCTTGGCTTCTGGTGGAGGGAACTGTGGTTCCTTTTTATGAATATTCCGTATGACCCAAGTAGAATTGGAGCAAAGTAGATGTTTGTCACTTTGCAGGGGAATCGAACGGCAGCGATGAAAATGGCACCAATTCTCAGGTACCCTCTAGAGCTCACCACTCTCTATTCCTCATTGTGTTTATCTTATTACGCAATAAGTATAGATCAATAACAGAGGGATACGCGTGGGCGAGTCATATCTAGCTTGTTTAATTCTCTTGTGACCTACATTTATGATCCCAACCTTTTCTTTCTCACCTATCTCCTTATCTTGCTACCATGCGATTGTGCCTGCTTACCGATCAATCTTTCTGTCGTTCTGATAGTTATATGTGATATTCGTTTCTTTAACGCTCTAGATTTGGAATCCGGTGTATGATTCTCAGGCAGTGGGTGTAATTTGGTGACTTCTGTTCCGATGACAAGTGTGCAGTCTTCAGAATTTTGTTTGTCCCTGTTCAGTATGGAACATTCCTCACTTCTTTATCGCTGAGTTTCTAATTTCAAAATAGTAAAGGTATTAAAGAGTCAACCAGGATAACATGGTAGTTCAAAAGCCCAGGGCAGAAGACATGGGACCGTTGCTGGACACATAAACAGTCCATACAAACATGCTGTCTTGGCTTAAGATTCTTCCCTTTTTTTTACAGAACCTGAAAATGCATTAGTGGAAATGTCAAAATTTGCATGAAGTGTTACTAAAAAAAAATCAGTAAAACACTTTTCATTGTATTTTTCAGTATATGTCTTTGCTTTTTAGTATCCCATATAAGTTTCTCCTTTGTTCTTGAATGAGTAGTTAGAAAGAAGCTAATGTTGTCTCTGTCATGATACATGTTCATACATATGCACCTATCCCTCTCTGAAGCGATGCAGGGACCATTATGGAGAACCTCAAATAACTCTTTCAAACCGATGGATGTAATGATCGAAGTGTTGTTAATATCTATATTTAACCTGCATCATTGTGTTGAATTTTGATGGTCTGGCATCAACAGAATAGAAAACAAGAGAGTTCATATACCAGGAGGCAAGATAGTGAGATGCTAGTACATATGACCTTCAAAACATGGCAAAGTAATCAGTATAAAATTATTCTCAAGTCCTCACGTAAGAGGTGTTACAATTCTCCCTTAAGGCGCACACATCCCCATGTGTGGAACCAAGGTACGAATGCTACAACTTAGATCTGATGCTATCTTTAATTAGCTGACCCATGATCTGATTGCTGGGTAGAGCAAATTCCAATACATCTCATAGCTGGCTTCTTTCTGCATATTAATGAGGCTATGATCAGGACACAAGGTGGTACTGATGTAGGTATAGAAACCCCTCAAAACTTCTCAAACCCGTCATATGAGATTACTCGCAAGTCCTTACATATGAAGTCTACTACATGATCCCAAGACTATGTTGAATGTGTGACCTTAATGGGCTGCCATTCATGTAACATGTATTGAGTAAAAATGGAAGCAATTTCTAACTAACCATTCTCCTTTACCATCTTACCTCCTATTTGCAATTTGCATTGCCTACAATCCTTGAATCTACAAGTTAAAGACTTGGGACCTAGCTTCCTTTTGGTCTTATAAATATCAGTTTCAATCCAGTATGGGAAGCCAAATGATACGCCATGTCAGCTAATATGCATTGTCTTGTACAGTTGTATTTGGCTGTATTAGCCACAACAAATTAAGTAAAATTTAGTTATGTAAGAGTTACTTTTTTGTACTGAAGAGCATGTATCAGCCACATTATATTAAAAAAAAAAGTCATTTATTGTTATTAATATTATTTTTTCATTTCATCAATATGTTGCCTAATGTAGCGTCGTGTTGGTCTATGTAGGCTGATTTGGCCGATGCAGGCCTTAAGTTCGTTTATATTCTAAGGGGGGCAGGGCAGTTTCAGCTCTGTTATCATTTTGTTTTTCCCCTAACTGGTGTGTGCTGGCGATTCAGGCTCATTAAGCCCGGGATTGATAAAACAACGTCCATAGCAATGCTTGTCTTATCAATCATGAAATTTCATCATCATGACACTGATGATATCCAGAGCTACTATCTACCTTGTTTTCTTGTTTATAAATATGCATCAACTTTCTGTACGCACGACAACACTCAACATTACTGATTGTGTGGCACAATGTGGTCTGAATATGCTTGTTTCCCGTTCTTGGATACACAATTCTTTCAACTTGCTCTTGTCTCGGACTCTCAAGGCAAAGCAACTGGTATTGTAGTCTTGCTTATTCATCATAAAAATGTAAAAAATGTATGAAGTATAAACTAATGAAGAAGCTGCAGAACGAGGAACAGAATTTATACCCTGGCACAAGAATCGTCTTCTTGCTTGGCTTAGTAATGGTGGAAATTTTGTTCTTTTGGTATTTTTGATGCAGTGAGCTTTTTCGTCTACAACTCTTCAATAAGCTTTGAGCTACGTGACCTTTATTTTTTGGAACTTGATAAAACCAAAATTCTTACTTTGCGTTTATCATGATTCATATGTTTTTCTCCTCCCATTTGATTGAACATCTGAAAGCTGAGTTGGGTGCCATGAAAGTGCTGAACTTTTAGATAGCAAAAATGGACGTTGCTCAATTGATTAGTATCAAAAGACAGGTCACGTATATGGTACTTTCTGCCCCACTTCTTGCGTCCATGCAGTATAGGTCGATAGTTGTTAATTTCACTATTGAGAATGCTGTTATTTTGGACCAATTGACCAGAAGGAATTCTGGCAGTGTGGCCGCATGTTGTGGTTTTGTTTCTTACCCATTTCTTCAGCTGGTGGTAACCAAAGGGCGTCTGGAGCAAATATTATCTATACTGGCTTGTATAGCAGAGATTTGTCAGGCTTAGAGAGTTGCTAAATTATGAATTTTACCTGTAATTGATTATGCAACTGATAATGCTAAGGATATTTGTATTTCTTAAACTTCGTTGCCTTCTTCAAAAGAGAGAAACTACCCTGTAGATGTCGAGCACCAGAAGTCACAACCTCTAACTGGTCCAGCTCATTGCAATTCGTGAACTGTTGCCTGTTCATTAAATATGTCAAAATTTGCAGTTTTGCTTCAATTTTTTGCTTTTGTACCTTATGTTACAATAAAAGCAATATTGAATCATTGATTTGGCTTCTCTATTGCTTACCTGATATCACAAAAATAAAACTGTTAGTGCTGTTGTCCTTTTTTAGTCCAGTGGTTCGTTATTTTTAATTTATTACTAATGTCAATGTGCACCTACTTTCACTAGCCAATTAAGATGCTGAGAAAGACGTGGATTTAGTTTCCCTTGATCTGGTAGATGAGCAATGAGCAGAAGAGGTGTTAAAAAGCATTTAACTTGTTTGGAGTTTTTTTGTTTTTTCCTCTGTTTTCTACAGTTTGTATTTGCTATTGATTTAGAACTCGAATCTTCTTCATGATTTCTGCATGAAAGAATGAGTTGTTGGTTCCGCTTTCCTTATGCTTGCATTACATGTATAGGATTCTTGTCTTCTGTTTCAGTATAATGAACGGTTTGATAAGACAATGTGTGAATCACAATTAGCTGTCCTGGCAAAAGGGTACAATCTTAAAATTTTATAATGCATGCTAAAGTTAAGACTGTTTAAGAACTTCCTGGTTGCATTGGGCCTCAGCTTGTGTCATGCGATTGCAGAAATGGTCATCCCGAAAGACTTGAGATAATCCAGTTGAAGGCACTTTAAATTATTTTCCTGGAAGCTATTTGAAATTGATGATGAGAAAAAGTCCTTTTTGGCTGCAGGATGAGTGGCAGGAGGTTGACCTAGATGGACTACCATACGGGTTGGCCCTTGTAGCTTACACTTTAGCTAGTTTCCTTTTTCCTAAGTAGTAATTGAGCTTTTTGTTTCATACCAAAAGGAATTGCTGGCGCTGGGTGAAGGCGTTGGTGCTCAGAGCAGAGGACTGTCTGCCGATATGATTGCTTCCTTGCTTTCTTCTATTTATAGATCAACTAACTCACGTAAATAGGTAATTGCCTCGAAGAGAATTGATGGTTGTAAAGCCTAAACTCTTTTCTGCATTTGATGTGGTTTGTTTAAACCTTTGTCCCCACATGCTATTTGCGTGGTTAAGGTCTTGTGGAACCATTGATTTAGTTTTGGGTCGAGGCGTTAAAGGTTTATTAACTAGCATTGCCTTGAGATCAAATTTTGTACGAAAGTCGTATATTTCAGACATATATAAGGGGAATATTGAGAACCCATATTGAGCGGACTTTGAAATGAATCACTTGTCCACCCAAAAAGGCAATGCCTAGTGTGGTGTTGCTAGTTGAAAGCGAGAGTTAAGTTTCAGGAAGTTTTTGGTGGGGTTTAAATTTGAGCTCAAACCTGGTTCCCTTATTAAAAAATCAAGAATTATATTTGAGCGAGTAGCTTTATTGGTTAATGACGGTGAGCACTATCACCATTATGTCTCCCTTGTATAGCGAGGCTCCAGCACCGGTCGTTAACGCCGGTATTCTAGAATACAGTGGGCGGCTTGTAGCCGGTATAGCCAGCTATCGCGGTGGTAAGAATCGCCGGTATTTGCTATAACGGTGAGCTGTGGCACCTCTGTAGGCAACAGCGGTGGCAAGCAACGCCGGTATTGTTGGCTACAGTGGTGATTTCTTCACCCGTATAGCGACTTTCAGCGGTGATTGTTTTCACCGGTACTATTCCTGAACTATAGCGGTGACTCTTGTCACAGGTGTAGATCTATACCGGTGGCTCATATTCTATACCGGTGAGTTTGAACACCGTTGTAAACCTATAGCGGTGAAATGTTGGATTGATATATGACCTTGATTGTGATTAGAAGCTGGTATAGGTTTTCTTATGTTCATATTCAATCCACATACAAATATATAATGGTGGTAAAGCTCACTGCAGCAAAAATATCAAAAGACAAAATTTTCACCATTACTAAGCCAAGCAAGAAGGCGATTCTTTGGCCAGGGTACAAAACATATAACGAAAAAGTACAAACTCTGTTCCCCATTCTGAAGCTTGTTAATTAGGTCATATTTCATACATCTTTTACATTTTTACTGATGAATAAGCAAGACTACAATACCAGTTGCTTTGCTTGAGAGTCCCAAACAAGAGCAAGTTGATAGAATTGTGTATCCAAGAACGGGAAACAAGCACATGCAGACCACATTGTGCCACACAATCAGTAATGCTGTCATGCGTACAGAAAGTTGATGAAGCTTAAGGTGCTCTTTTACATGTTTTGAGATTAAGATTCTTCACCTTTCTTTTTTAAGAATGCATTAGTGGAAAAGTCAAAATTTGCATGAAGTTGTACTAAAAAAAAAAAAAAAATCAATACAACACTTTTCATTGTACTTTTCGATATGTCTTTGCTTTTTAGTATCCCATATAAGCGTCTCCTTTGTTCTTGAGTGAGTAGTTAGATAGAAGCTAATGTTGTCACTATCATGATATGTGTTCATACATGTGTACCTATCCCTCTCTGAAGCGATGCAGGGACCATTATGGAGAACATCAAATAACTCTTTCAAAGCGATGGATGTAATGATCGAAGTGGCGTTAAAATCAATATTGAACCTACATCATTGTGTTGAATCAACAGAATAGAAAACAGGAGAGTCTACATAAGGGCATGCATCCCCCTTCAGTTGAGTTAATTTGTTTTCGGTTGAGGACCTGTACCTGTCCTTGTAGCTGGCCATAAACCAGGTGGTTGAAAATTTCGATAAAGATATATACTGTTTGATAGTTCTCAAGGAAAAACAAAAAATAGTTCAAATCACAAACTTTGCCAATATAAAAAACATGTCAAATCTGCAAGGATAAATTGAAATTTTAATCCCACAGATGAGAGAGTTTCGCATCTAGCAAGTTGATGTGGTAACTTGAAAAACAGGAATTTTGTATAAAAGACCAAGTTATTATAACAGTTTATGCATGAATTTCAAAGAGATTTAAAGTGGGGTTAGAAAGTCCATCGTTATCTGAAATTTGGTCTGTTTTTTCTCTACATATCAAAGAATCTACGAAAACTTGCAGATTTAAACAAGAACTTTAGATATTAAAATGAGAAAGTAGCAAATTTACTAAAAATCACTTTTCTGCAGTGGACTGTTCAAGCACCCGATTTTATAATCTTATTCGAAAGGGATAGAAAACTTGGTTTCGGCTGAAAAATTGAGTGTAGACTTATGACATAAGTTTTCTTCCTCTGTTTTCTACAGTTTGGATCTGTTGTTGAGATAGAATCAGATTCATATTGATGATGTCTGCATGAGTTGTTGATTCCGCTTCCTTCCCCTTGCATTACATGTATAAGACAGACGTCTTATTTGAAATTGTTTCTTTTAGGTCTTTGCTCCTGAAGTCGGTAATTTTGTATTTCACAATGAAGAACTGAATCGTTTCTTGTCTTCTGTTTCAGTATAATGAACAGTTTAATAAGATAATATGTGAATAACAATTAGTTGTCTTGGCAAAGGGTAGAATGCCATTGTTTCAGCTTGTGTCATGCAATTGCGGAAATGGTTATCCGTAAAAGGCTTGAGATAATCCAGCTTAAGGCACTTTAAATTATTTTCCTGAAAACTATTTGAAATCTGTGATGAAAAAACTCCCTTTTGGCTATATATTCCTTTCTGCAGGTGCCGACTCACGTAATGGCACGTCAGAACAGTGAGTCATCTGCTCTTCTTAGCAAAAGTTTACTGGTCCGGCAACCATTGTTCATGTTGTGATCTTGCTGTGCCTTGCAGGTGTGTGATATTTTTCTCTGATATTAGCGACGTTGCTTCTGATGATGACACGCTGCACCTGACACTCTTCTCTGATATTTTTCTTGGGTGATTTTATGTCTGGATTGCTGCATTGTTGTCAAATATTAGATTCTAAAATTGGGTTTGACATATTTTCATGGGTCAAAATCATGGAGTTCTGATTTTCTCTGGGGAGAGGGATACTGTAAATATTGATAGAATGGTTTGGCAACATATACACTTAAATTTGTTTCAATCTTTATGGTAGGTTCATGAAAAACTGTAAATATTGATAGAATGATCCCTTGATTCCCAAATAACCCAACAGGACGGTACAAGCCATAAATCGAGATGAACCAAGGTGATCTTTTGGATGGTCTGTATTTTCCATCCGTCAAATATGTAAAAACAATAACATTTTTTACTTTGTGGCTATTCATTTGAATATAGTTTCAAGGCATGTCTTCCTTTTCGTTTGAACAAAGTTTCAAAGCGTGCCTTCCTTTCCTTCTTAGGTGAACTCTCGTCTTCCTTTCCACTTTTTACCATAAAAGCATGTTTATAAATTTTTAAAGATTTCTTTTTCAAGTTTTACTTTTGCTTTCAAAGGAAAATCTTTCGTTTAAAGCACATTCTGGTTATTTTTAACCCCATAATACATAGTCATTTTTTAGAAGCAGGGGCGAAGAAAGTGGGGCCTAGGAAAGAAATGTTTTATATGGGGTAACCCCACAAGATTTGAGTCCATCAATTAAAAATATATTTAATTCTTCATAAAATAAAAATTTCTGTGTTACTAGTCGCCCAGCTGCTCCGTTTTCTGAAACAAATTGAAGAAAAAAAAAATCATGCTTATCAAAATGACGTCCTTATATCCGAAATTGGCAAAAAATAGGAGGTTAAGGGAAAAATTTTAAATCGAGGCCGTTTTGTGTCATACGACTAAATGTTTCTGTAAACTCTTCGCAAAATGCTACTCGAGCCGGTCTAGGTATAAATGAGGCGGAGGGAGAAGCGTCCACTTTCAAGAAAGGAAAAGCTTGCTGATTTGGAGGGAAGAGGGGAGAACGAGAAAAGAGAACGAAGGGGGAGAGATGGCGGGAATGGGCGATGGGTACGTGGGCACGGCGCAGGACGCGGTGAGGATACGGAGGTTGGAGAAGCAGAGGGAGGCCGAGAGGAGGAAGATACAGGAGCTCAAGAACAAGTCTGCCTCCTCCGGCGGCCAGACCGGCCTTCTCCAGTTTGGCTCCGGAACCTCGGAGGTGAGCGCAGTCCTCACCCTCCTCCTCTTCATCTCTATCTATTTGGACTAGGATGTTATAAGTGTTGAGGTTAGGTCTTTTGTCTGCTTTTGAAATTATAATGTTTGCTGGGCGTATTGATCAACGAAATTTTGTCGATTTTGATGTTATCTAGAATCGTTTGGAGGTGTCGCTTTTTTGTAGGATCATTTCACCTTCTTTCTGGAGAATCAGGGGTTTCAGATATATAGTTTTGGCGTTCAGCAGGCTCAAATTTCACATTTTGTTCCCTTTTTTGGATCCTCTTCGTATCGCCGCTGAGTTTGTCCTTGAGACTAGGGTTTCTGAAGTTCTTTTTCTTTTTTCTTTTTTTCTCTTTTTCGCTTGAAGGAAGTTCGGTCCTTTTTTGCATGTTATATTTGGTGAACGGACTATAGGTTTATGTCGATCACTTTTATTCAAGAAAAAAGCTTCTCCTTATTTCATTCGGACTTAGGAGAGGGTTTGCTGTGTTTTGACACGGCGCTTGTCAACAGTGTAAATCTGAGATAGAGCTTTCATGTCACTTTCGGATGTGGTAACCTATTAACTTTTTTTCCCCTATATTCTCTTGAATGCGGTTGCTGGTGGGTTATAACCCTTGCCCACTTTATCACCGTATTGATAAGCAACAAAATTTTGTCACGTAAACTGCAAACAACCTTTCCAATAGTCCTTGTTACGTTTAAAATGGTTTGCCAACGCAGATACTTGGGGGCTTTACCAACTTGATTGAATTGTGGTTGGCAGACCCCTGGGGCTTTACTAACTTGATTAATTGCGGTTGGTTGATACTTGGCTTTGCTAACTTGTTTGATTGTGGTTGGCAGATACTTGAGACTGCCTTCAAAAAGGAAACTGTTGGACTCGTTACCAGGGAGCAGTATGTTGAGAAGGTAGGTGATTTTTTTTTAAAAGAATATATTATCTTTAATTTGTGTTGATTGCAGTTTTATGCATCTTTGATGATTGTGTACATTGTTTCAGAGGGTTAACATTCGAAATAAAATTGAGGAAGAAGAGAAAGAAAAACTTCAGAAGCTGCAGCAAGAGTAAGAGCAATTTTATTTGTTTCTGTATGTCTTGTAATCATAATCCATAACCTTTGGGATGTCTAGGTGTTGTCCTTTCCTTAAGCAACGATGAGCAAGATCTGAGTACAAATGCCTTTTACCTTAGAGCACCAAGAAGGCAATTTCTTACGCAAATTAAGGAAACATTTGGTTATAGTTTTTCCAGAATAACTATCCTGATTATGTCATGTGTAGTTTCAAACTTTCAATGCTTTCAAAAGCTTTACTAGATATTCACGCAGAGAAGAAGAGCTTCAAATGCAAAAAAGGAAGAAGAGGAGGGTAAAAGGGAATCCACGTCTTTCATTTACTGATGACATTGACAATGGAAGTGAAGAGGAAGAAGAAGCTCGTATGTTTCCATCAGCTGATACTCAACCATTTTCTTTTCAGGTTGATTAGATGCTACTTATTACACATGTAGAAAACATTATGCAAGCTGAATGTTTTTACGACATTGCACAGGTGGACTAGTGGCATTTTCTTGGGTTGTTAGTGGCATCCTTAAGAGCATGATTCTGTAGCTTTTTATCATTGTTGAGCCATGTCAAAATATAGTTCACTCCATTCGATTTTTTTTTTCTTGGTAGTTAGTATGCTGAATTCTTCCTCATCTGGACATGGCTTCTTGTTTCAGTCCATTTTTCTAGCATTCCTTTTTTTGTGATTCCTTATATAAGTCACATTATGATGTTTCTGAAAATTTATATTTCTGAAATGTATGCATGAAAGAAATGCGCATGTTCTATTAAGAATATAATATTTATCATGTTCTGTTAGATTTTGCACCAGCCTTTTTTTCATATTGTTGTTGAGGATCCAGATGGAATTTTTACAGATTTCTTGTTCCAATCAATCTCACATTGGTGTGGGTACGGTACGGGTTCGGACACAGCAATTTTGAAAATTGTGGGTACTCAGGTACAACAAATTTTATATTATTAAAAATGATAAAATGAAAAAAAAAAGCATTAATAGTCTTATAATCTACAAAAAATCTCAAAATTAAAGAAAAATGGGAGAATCTTAGTGGAAAGGAAATATAAAAGAAGGGAAAAATTAAAAATTAAAAAAAAATGTTTGAAAATATACCTTTAAACGTTTTAAAATGCAGCTGTACCCAGTTGTACCCCGTACTTTTGTCGCTGTACCCACATACCGACACGGATACTTGGGCAAAACTGGCGTACCCATGTCACCTAGGTTCCAATCCAGTTGATTCCGATCCTTATGACACGTTGATGCCTTTGTAGTGCAAAACTTGTGTTTGAGTACAGAATTTCAGATTTTTCCAAAAGAAAAAGTGGAAGTGGATTAAATGCAATATCAGGTCCTGGCAAACTGGTTGGTTCGCTTTTTTGTATGTACCACTTTCAAAATTGAAAGTTGAAGACTAGCCATAAGCTCAAGTGCGAAACAAATACCAGATTTTGAAAAAATAAAATTTTAATGTTCTGTCAGATTCGAATTGGAAGCTAGTGCCATACAATCAGTCAGATTTTGATCCTTTTTGAAGTTATTTCAAATCTGACTACCATAATCTCATTAGTGAAAGGTCTGATTAATCAGATTTTGTATATCCTGTGCCATATCTGAATCTGAGCAAGTCATGTCCTTATGTTTTAGCAGTCGAAATTTGGACTTCGGGTATAATTGCATATTGGCCTCATGAATGCAGCTTGAAGACAGCTGCACACTTCAGCCTAAGCTGAGGCTGCGCATAATGATGTTGCTGAAAATTTATATTTCTGAAATGTATGCTTGAAAGAAATGTACATGTTCTATTAGGAATATAATATTTATCATGTTTTGTTAGATTTTGCACCAGCCCTTTTATCATATTGTTGTTCAGGATCCGGATGGAATTAGGACAGATTTCTTGTTCCAATGCAGTTGATTTCATCCTTATGATATGTTGATACCTTTGTAGTGCGAAATATGTGTCTGAGACTCTGAGCAGTACAGAATTTCAAAATTTTCCAAAAGAAAAAGTGGAGGTGGATTAAATGCAATATCAGGTCCTGGCAAACTGGTTGGTTCGCTTTTTTGTATGTACCACTTTCAAAATTTAAAGTTGGAAGTCTAGCCATAAGGTCAACTGCGAGACAGATACCAGACTTTGAAAAATAAACTTTTAATATTCTGACAGATTGACAGATTCGAATTGGAAGCCAGTTCCATCAATCAGTCAGATTTAGATCCTTTTTGTAGTTATTTCAAATCTGACTACCATAATCTCATTAGTGAAAGGTCTGATTAATCAGGTTTTGTATATCCTGTGCCATATCTGAATCTGAGCAAGTCCTGTCCTTATGTTTTAGCAGTCGGAATTTGAACTTCAGGTGTAATTGCCTTTGAGATACTAGCCTCAGCTTAGGCTGCTGTGTGCAGCTGTCTTCAAGCTGCATTCATGAGGTCAATATGCAAAGCATCAAAGCTTCGGCATGTATAGATAGAGCTACACCATATGATAGTATATATGATGGTACATGGCAACAGAATGCCTTAGAACGTATATTGGTTATTCCCCCATAAAAGTGTATATTGGTTATTCCCCCATAAAAGTGCATGGTCTAGCCGTCTAAGATATATGATCCTTTCTTCTTCCTGCTGCCTTGAAAATCTTAGCTTGTAAGATATGGGATGGGTAGTGGAGGCTCATGTCAAATAATGTTTAGAGCATGGGAGCATCTTTTCAGATAAATGGTGGAGCCTCAATGGTAGCTCGTCAATGATTAGAGCTGTGGAGCTGCTAACTTTATTTGCACTTCCATGATTGCTTGAAGCAGTGCACATGTGCATGTCTAATGTTTTTGTATGGGAGTATGCATTGTGATGGTATAAAATTGTTTCTTATAAGAATATCACATGAATGAGTTATGTTTTAACGGCATTATTTAATGACTGAAATTAGCGGTGAGTTATTAACCGATAGGCCTCTTTATCTGTTGTGAGACCTTTGCCCATGTGTTAAGATAATTGGCTTGGCGTAATTTTTTGCTCCTGTCTTGACTTACGCTATTTATTGCTAAAACAGAAGGTAAAGAATATAAAAGACATGGAAAACTCGGCAAGGATCCTACAGTCGAGACTAGCTTTTTGCCTGACAGGTATTGTGTCTATATTTTCTTCTGTTGGTTTTGTTGAAGATGTGGAGGGAAGGAAATTCTCTCTTGCCTCCCATTCCCCTCTTTTGGGATTTAATTTATTGGCTTAGGGGTGCTGAGGATGATACTTCAGTGAGAGGGAAGCTGAGGAACAAGCTGAACGTGAAAGATTGCGGAAGCAGTGGCTTCGTGAACAGGAGCAGATCCGAAGTATAGCTTAATCCGAAGTTGTTGCTTTGATTCCTAAACGAGTTTTATGGATGCTTGTCCTTATTCATGGTTTGGTGGATTTTTAGATGAACCACTTGAAATCACATACAGCTATTGGGATGGAGCTGGTCATAGGAGAGTTATACAGGCTAGTGAATTCCTCGCTCTTCATTGTCCAGCAGCATGAAATATTTTTTTATGGTTAATGGTACTAAAAGTTGTGGTTTTCAGGTTCGGAAGGGTGACACCATTGGAGAATTTTTACGGGCTGTTCAGCAGCAACTTGCACCTGAATTCAGGGAGATTAGAACAACATCCGTTGAGAATCTCCTCTACGTAAAAGAGGATCTAATCATCCCCCATGTGAGTCCTTGATACCATGAATCTATCAATGTAATCCTTACATTTGGTGGTAACACTTAATGTTGCTTTCTTGTGTATTTGGCATCAGCAACATAGTTTCTATGAGCTAATCATCAACAAGGCAAGAGGCAAGAGTGGACCAGTATGTATACCTAATCTTTTCTTTGGATGCCTAGTGTAGTTTTTCAGTTGAAGTACAATGATTCTGGAATATCTTTTAAGGAAATCATGGACTTACTGTTCTTTATGGCATGAAATATTCCATTTAGTGGATACAATTTATGTGAAGAATAACTGATCCTTTATTATTTCTTTAGGAGGCATTTGGCAACAGGAACACTAACACTGTGTTCTGTTGTTCCATGAGTCTATTGTAAAAGTTGGGGCAGATTCATGTAACATTGTGTTTTTTGTGTTCCATGAATCTGCCCCGATCTTTGGAACATATTCATGCAAACATTTATGTTAGTGTTCCTGTTGCCAAAACGTCTCCTTAGATATTTTTACTACTGTTGCTTTTGCCTTCCATGAATGTGCATTGAATATCCTTCAAACTTGATTATGATGATCTTAGACTTGCTTCTCTGATTGGTTTCTCTGGTGCATGAACTCTATGATTGTATTGCTTTATCAATAAAAATTCCAAAAGCATTAAAAAGAACGATCAACTAATGAGAACCTATTGGAGGGTTATCTTTCATGAAGCAGGAATAGAAAGAGGAGGGAATCAATTATGGCTGAGGGATTTTACACGACACAATTTTTGAAAACATGCCTTCAGTTGAATGATCATTGATTTATCTTACGCGTGCTTGGCCTGTAAAGTTGAAATGCGTTGATTTCGTTCATTACACATTCCCAGTTTCTGAAATACTTGTCCAATACGTTACATGCACTGCTTCCTCTCTCTCTCTCTCTCTCTCTCTCTTGTCCCCCACCCCTCATGCAGCAAGATTTTTGCCAGTATTGGTCCTTGAAAGATTTAATAGTTATCATCCTTTGCAGCTGTTTCATTTTGATGTTCATGAAGACGTTAGAACAATTGCGGATGCAACCATAGAGAAGGATGAGGTGCACAATCCATCCTATCATGCTGAATTTTTTTATTGCTCTTGACTTCATTCTTAAAGCGTTTTCTCCAGTCTCATGCAGGAAAAGTGGTCGAAAGACACTGGTATGAGAAGAATAAACATATTTTTCCTGCTTCAAGATGGGAGGTATGCTCATGAACTTGGAATTTGCATTTTTCGATTTATATTTCATTGAATTTTGAAAGCTAGAAGGCCAAAAGAACTGGAAATGTCGTTTCTTGTCTCTGTTGTTTGGAATTTGTAAGAGAAAGTTCATCTCATGCTTCTAACTGTATCTGTGTTGGATGCTCTGCACTTCCCAGATATATGATCCGACGAAGAAATGGGAACGCTATACCATTCATGGGGATTGAGTGTGGAGTTCATCCGTGGCATCCTTTTTCATCTTTCATGATGAGGGTATCTTCTGAAATTCAGTATTTCTCTTTTTCTGTATTTTGGATTACCTAGATGAAACAGTAAGTGTTTGGCAGTGTATCCTCCTGCCCTACGTAGGAGATGCCTCGCGTGCCTTTTTCCCTTCTAATTCGGAGGAAGTTCTTGTATCGTCTCGCATTATCTAGAGTCCTGGGCATGGGAGCAGGGCAGACGTGATCTACGAAGTTTAATTTTTATATGTTTCCTAGACGCATGGGATCTGCATTTTTCTATTTCCTTAATTTCCAACACCAGGCCACACAAACTGCTTTTATTTATATATTAGTATCTCTTTATTTATATATGGGTGCTCTTTAAAGTTCAAAATTTAAATATTATAGCAAAAAATTCCTGGCTTTACCATTGCAATGTACCTCTTCAACCTCTTTTCTTCTAATGAATTGTACGAATCTAATGGCACCACTGTAGGAATTGCAGTTGTCCTTTGCCACTCAGAATTTTTCGTAGACCTTGTTTTTCTGCCCCAGTGGACGTAATAATATTGTGCTAATTTTCGCCACAGACGCCGTCGTCGTCGTTGTCCACGGTATCTGCGCGCCAGCAATTTCTTCCACGAAGGCGCCAGAACCTACCACGCCTTCGCCCTTTTTTCCTGAAGCAAAGAGATATATGTGGCCGATTCACGTATATACGTTACAAGCAAATGAATTGAAGCATTTCATGTTCTTGGTAAATGCTCCGTTGAATTGCTTGTTGTCACAGTTAATCGTTATTATTATTTTTAACATGATTAAAAAGTGGGTCCAAGCCACCAAAATGGTTTGGCCAATAAAATCGCAACGTTGTCCCATTTTCTTCTTACCAGCTGCTCATGTGCTAGTGGCAGTCTTATTGACCATTTACCCAAGAGTAACATCGGTGATGTGCCGAATCTGTTATTTTAGCTACTATTTATTTACAAAAAATGTTATTTTAATGTTATAAGAAAAATCACTATGAAATGGATTTAAGCTCATTCCTCCGAAGTGCGGAGTAAGGAGGCTGAATTCTTTTTACCTTTTCCGTAATTACTTTGGCAGCATTTGATTTTCCATTTCTCCTTTCTCTCTCTCTCTATTGAAGGAGCTGAGACTTTTCTCTTTTCCCTTGCCTCCCTTGCCTTCAGATTTGTTTGTGCAAGAGGTTGACGCCGACCGGCAACGTGACTGGCAGCTTATCAGTGACTGGTCCGACCAGCTAAGCCAGCCAGACTCATTAGGTCTCTCTCTCTCGCTCTCTTTTAGGCTTTTCTTTATGCTTCGCTCAGTTAAAGTTGGGCTTTACTCGGCAACCAAACGACGACGAACGTGCATTTTCCGCCACAAGTGGGTCGGCTCATTTTAGCTTGTCAATGTTGAGTGGGAAAAGATTATGTCAACTGGGCACATAGGAAGATAGGGGGTGGAGATCTATAATTGAATTCCAGCCAATAAACTTCAACTACTTCTGTTGAATGCGGCAAGCGTGTAAGCGTGAGGACTATGGCTTCCAATTTTGACCTTGCCCTGGCTTTAGTCAAATACAATTTCCTACATCCACGATTGTCTTGAATATGGATCAACCAGATGCTTGAATAGTACAAAGACGAATGGAATTTGGCAATACAAAAAATACCAAGACACTAAACCCATTTCAGAACCATTCAAATCCCTGGTTGAATTCCCTCCCTTAACACATAGCAATCCCATTGAGCAAATAGTTCGACAAAGTTTTCTCCTAGGGTTCTTAATAAATAGGCAATGTTTGGTCTAGCCTCAACTTGCCATCATATAAAGGAAATAATATTTGTTGTTTCTTAAAATTTAGAAGATAAATTTTGTTGTATATCTCTGAGGGGTTGGTGCAACGGACGTAGTGAGGGTTGGTAATGGTTAATTTCCCTTTCTAATTTTAAGGGTGTCAACTTTCTATTTGCAAAAGCAAGAGCATTGATATATAAGTTGAAGCATAGGGAGAAGTTTCTCTAAGACATGGAAACCATACCTGATATTTTTGGGGGATCACATAATGATGAAAGCTTCCGGTAGGATAAAATACTTTTCTTCCTCGGCCAACAAACTCTCTCACTGTTGTAATATAGATCTATGAAATTTCTCTACCAAATCCCGTCCACGGAATTGGTTGCATCTTGGATTCCTATCCAGATGAAGAAAAGGTCAGGCCACGTCCGATCTGATCCAGAATCCAACTCTCGTGGTAGTTCTCCTGTTCATCTTACTGCATTGCATACGGTAGTTAAGACGAGATTCTAAAAGTTGAAATTAATGTGAATATTAGAAACGATAACAGGTCGTGCTGCATTTGTTTGACGGGATCATCCGTTGTCCGATAGATATTTATGTAAAACCAGATCCGAACTCGGGTTAAGTTGGATATCGTTTCCCAATACCGAAGTCATTCGCGTTCTCAGAAGTTATACCCTTATCAAATCAACGATGTCAGGTCTACATGAAGTCAGATGTAATAAACTTTGAATATGAAATCTAACGTTCGATTAACTTAAAATTTCCTAGTATTGGCCGTGCAAAGCAGCAAAAGCCAACCAAATCTCAGATTTGGGTGCAAATCTGGATCAATACATAATTCGAGATCCCATTATTAACCGGATCATAACCTTCCACAGTCAAAGTCAAACTTGCGCTGAAATTAAAAACAAAAAATAAACGCTTCTGCGTGTGTGTGAATGAGCGTGCGCGCGTGCTTGTGCATGTTGTCTAGTAGTGACTTGTGGGCGCGTCTTCTACCTTGTGCGGTGGCGGGTGGGTGAGGGTTTTGGATCTGCAAAGGGGAGCAGACAGTAAACATGGCATCCGATCGTCGTCTCTGCGCCTTCCTCGTTCTCGCCCTCTTTCTCTTCTCCTGTGCTTTCCTTCAAGGTAATTCTCTGGCCCGTCGCTCTCCCCCTCGCACAATTCTGATTCTCTTCCGTGTTTCTTCTTGAGATTTGCTCGCTTCCGTCTTCCCTCATAGATCCATCTGCTCTGGTTTACTTTTTTGCCTTCCTTGGTTGATGGATCTTCAAGACGATGATGGAAGCAGAAGGTTTTTCCAGGAAATATCGTTTTGGGCTGGAAGGAATGTGACTTTTGCCGTATTTTGTCGATTCTGAATATATTTGCCGTATTTTGTCGATTCTGAATATATCTTGTCTGAGAAAAATATGATACATTGCATCTGGTTGTTAATATGGATGATACTGTTAAAAGTTTCTTCCGAACATGTGGAAATGGCTTTGAAAACTGTAAGGATTGGGGTTCTTTCGTGTATGGATGGAAGTGGAACTTTGATCTCTTTATGTCGAACTTTTACACGTTTAGGCGTGATCTTTAATTATTGTAGTAGTTTTCGTTGTTCCTCTAGATCTTCCATTTGGTCAAACGGGTCTTTCCCTAGCGCATCGAGTAGTACATCCGAAAGGTTTTCTCCTGCTTTTGTTGGTTTAAATAATTGAAAATTTTCATGTTGGACGCGATAATATTCTTCTTTGTTCTGCTTGTCTTTGTAGTTTTAACCAACGCGTTCCGATTATGGGATTATTTTTTTTCTTCACATTTTTCTCTTACCAAATTTTTGATTAGCCTTACTAACTTTATCCTTGGAAAAATGTTTCATTAATGGAGGGGACACTTGAGTATGTTGGATTCCAAGATTTGATACATGGGTGGCTGAGTTTGGTGTTTCATGTCTGACCCGTCCCTAGTTATTTCTCTCCCTGCTTAAATAATGAACATTCCTTTTATGCTAAATATTTAAGTTAAGTTTGAGTTAGCAATAGACTGTGGCTTCGCATATTCAAACTTGAATTTGGGAACTATCTAATCATTCTCTTTGTTGAAGCGTGAAATTTTGAAGGTATAACATCTTCTAACATGCTAGAAAATTTTGGTACTTACTCATCGTCTATTGTTTTTTCAGTTGTCAGGTGTCAAGAAGATCCTGAAACAGATGTGAATGATGTCATAGTGGGAGATGATGTTGGGATTGTTGGTGATGATATCCAAGATGTATCTGACATTGTTTATGGTTCTGCCCCTGGAGTGGATGCAAAATGTCTCTTCCCAAAGAATCCTGGGCGACGTCAGTCCATTTTTCTTGCTCTTGTACTGTTATTTGAAAGTTTAAAAGGCTGGACTCCTATAGATTGCTAACATGACAATGCTAATGCAGTTGTTCCAGCAGGAGAAGAAACTGAACTACTGGTTGGTTTGAGCAATGGAGGTAATTGTGCTTGTTGTTCTTTGCCTACTATCTTCCTCTTTGACTTTGGTTTTATTCCTTTGTCACTTTCCTGTTTCTTTCTTCTTGTTTGCATAATGATGCCTGTTATGTTTGCATAATTTATAGGTGAGGCATCTTTGAAGGTTCAAGCCATAAGTGCCAGTGTCCATCTGCCCTTTGATCATAAACTATTAGTGCAGAATCTAACACTTCAGGTAAATCCCATATCGAGTACCTATCTGTAATATTTTGACAAAATACATTGACCAATAGGCGCACATGAAGAGTACATGTGGTTGCCTGTCTATCCATACACTCGTATGTACAGAAGTAGGTCACTGCAGTAAAATAGCGACAGGATGCTGGTTGGTTCAGGATGAGCACCATCTATCTGCTTAAGCTTCAGCTATTTGTTGTAGTTTTCTTTGGTGATTTTTTATATTAGCTTGGTATTAGGGTTTTGTTTCATCTTTTTTGGTTTTGTTGGGAGTACCATGCCCGCAAAACGGATGGAAGTTTTTTTCCTTTTTTTTTTTGGGTTGGGGGAAGGGTGTTATTTGGTGCTGCAAACTTAACACTGTATGCTTTTCTTTTGCTGCAAACTTAGTCCTACGCTCCCATTCTTTCACTATCTTACTTTGATATTTTATCAATCTTCTTCAATCATTCAGAGATTTTTCAATGCATCAGTTCCACATTCTGTTCAGGCTACGTTCCCATATATATTTGCTGTGAGCAAATATTTGCAGGTATTTAGTTGCTGAGTTTTATTTCTTTAATTATGAAATGAGATATGGAATGGGAAGCCTTCTCGCTATTGGCTAACCCATCATGTATTTGTCTTGCAGCCTGGAACATTTGATCTTGTGGGTACTATTGTATATGAAGCAGATGAGCAACAGTACAATAGTGTATTCTACAATGGTACAATTGAAGTCACTGAATCTGGTGGTTTTCTTAGCGTCGAATCCGTTTTCTTGGTTACACTTGGAATTGCCCTTACTGGACTCTTGGGTCTTTGGATATATGGTCAAATACAGAACTTATCCAAGGTAATAAATGCACAAAACCTAAACGTTTACCTTCCTTTTCCACCTTCTGTTTGTGCTTATATCCTGATGCATATTTTGTATGTGAATGTCTGGTCAGAGCATGCCCAGCCCTAAGCTCGTGCATGTGCATGTGTGTGTGTGTGTGTGCATGATCTAAGGATTTACATGTGTCTCACCATTATAGAAACGTGAATACAAAATAAGGTTTCAAGCCATCCATGTATGTCATTTTGAATATTATATCCAACAACATGCATGTGTGGTATTGACATTTTTTTTTCTGCTTATTCTATAGAAAACCAAGAGGACAACAAAGGTGGAGGTTGGAACTGGAACTACTGATGGTGTGCTGGATGAATGGTTGAAGGTGGTGCCCCCTCTCTCTCTCTCTCTCTCTCTCTCTAATGTGATACACATTCATGGAATTAGGACGTGGGGCAATTGTAAAGCCATGTTAAATTTTCCCGTGCATGTCTTATCAATTTCTAAAAGTTAACTAATTTGGCATTCAATTTTCTAGTGGTGCTCTTGAGGTGACAATATTTGAACCATTTGATTATGTCGCTCATAGTGGTTGTCATGGATTTCAAACACCTGTCTATTTGCTTAATGAGTTCGTAATAATTAATGCTCTTACCTAGCGTCCACATGAAGTGGTCATCTTTTCTACTTTCTCTTGTTCTGAGACACCGAAATGCCAGTGTTTGCCAATTTTTACTTTCTTGGATTACCTTTCTCGTACCGGTTTGCATTTTAAGCTTACTTAATCACTCTTTAAAGAAAATAGCACGTCCTTTCACTACCAAGAATCGAAGGGGTGTTTCTTGGTGGCATACGTACCCATTTATCTAAGGGATTTTGTTTTGTGTCATTGGTCAAAATTGCTGTGGCATCAGTAGCACCATAACATTACGCATGGATAATTTGCTTATTTATGGTTACCGTGCTAATCTATCATATTGAGCTATCTATCGAATGTCTTACTAAAATTGAATGTAAATTTACCTTCTAGGTAGAGTTCTCGTAATATTCTATTTAATTGCCCAACGATGTTACCATGTGAAACAAAAACATGTTTAAAAATCTTACCCCTTTGGTTTGTTTGAGCAGGGAACATCCTTTGATCGGAGTCAGTCCAAGTCCAAGAAAAAGAAGTAGGAGATATGGTGGGCCGTTGGAGGAAAGGATGTGCAAACATCTAATCTATAATGACCGGATGGCTTCGTTTGGAGCTGGGACGAAAGGTAGCTAACATGTTTCACGAGAGGAGCCATTGTTTTTTTTAAAACAACTCTGATTGCGGTTGGCGATGTTGAGTTGATTTGTACTTGCTAGTAGATTGATATCAGGCTTACTTCCTGAGACACTGACAAAAAACAATTTTGTTTCATTTACATAGATTTTGCATTTGTCATTTTCACGAGGAAAGATCGGGCATTCATTTTTTTACCACAACACCTCAACAGGTGAAGGTCGTGTTGAATCCGCCCTCGAGGACAACCGTCTCATTTAAGTAAAATTAACACAGGCAGTTCCTTTCTTGCCTAATTTTCATGTTGCATTAGATACTTTTGCCACATAAACACTGCTTTTGTGGTGCATAGATATTGGACTAGGATCATCTGAAAGATCGCAGGAAGATGGGATTTGGTAAAGCAGAGTTGTAAAACCCTAACCCGTATGGTCGTTTACCTGGTCCTATTTTTTAAAATTCCAGGGCCCCATATTTATACAAACCTGGTGGAGTCGGCCTCCAAATCTTTATTAAGATAAGCCCAAAATGAACGACCACCACCACAAAAAGTATGTAAAAGCCAAAAAAAGCATAGCAGCAATACAAAAAACAACTTATAGTTGTAACATTATGCGTGACAAACTCTTCCAACCTTCTTGGCAGGATTTTAGCCAACCTGTTCATTCTAACAAAAATTGCTGAAATAACTGAAAGATCAAGACTGTTGAGTGGCAGGGATGGGGGATAACAAGTGCCGACAGAAGGTCTCATTCCTTGTGAAGGTGTTTGGACCTCCACATCTACCTATTGCAACCCATCTGCTGTCATGTATGTTGGGCTAAGCAAATTGTAGACACATTTGATTATCACTCAGATTATCTTGTGATCTCAGCTGCATGTTCAGTAGAATGATACAGAAATGCTGCAGACACTCAAGTCTATCAGCTGCCTGCCCTCCTCATGCACATACTTATTTCGAGTTCTCCAAATGCCCCCAAACACGCTTGCTGAGCATAAGCCAGCCTCTTTTATAGCTATAAAAGCTTACAAATAAACCAACGCATTAACTCATGATTGATTTTACCTCAAGGCGTGTAGTTTTCTTCACTTAGGTGGCAAATGAAACAACAGTTTGTCGTGGCAACTCCTCTCCTTTGAATCCGACACAAAGTGGGAAGACGCCCTTCGGATGCACATGAACGTATGGTCTTCTACCGACTTAGAACGTGCAGCAGGGGTCCAAATGATCTTTGAAGAGGTGATTTAATTTTTTCTCCAACAAATTTTTCCACGTTTGATAAACACCTGAAATATTTTGTAGAAATATTCTCGGGACTTACCAAACACATTGAGGATCCATCGGAAGAAATTTTCCTTTCGCCTTATTTCAGAAATTTTTTCTGACAAAAAAAATTCAAGGTGCAAAAATCCAGAGATTTTTTTTTCACATGCTTCAAACACAAAACTTTGCCATGTTCACCAAACATTTGAAAATACTTTCTGGAAATATTATCCGGACCTACCAAATGCAATCAGAATTCATGGAAAAAGAATTCCATTCACCTTATTTCAGAATTTTTTTCTATGGAAAAAAACTCCAAGGTAGAATCCATAGACTTTCTTTTGGGTGCATCAAACACAATTTTTTTCCATGTTTACCAAACATTTGAAAATGTAGAAAACATTTTCTGGACATACCAAACGCAACCTGAATTGCTGGAGGAACATTTAGTTGATTTGAGAAGGGATTGGAACGCCCGTTGATTGGAATCAGTCCAAGTTGAAGAAAAGGAAGTCCGAGAAATGTTGGGCTGCTAGAGGAACGGAGGTTCCGACTTCTTCTCTTACAAGGAACAGAAGGTTTCTTTTGGAAAGGTGCTACGCACGAGAGGAGCCGTTGTTGAGCACATTTCGCCCGGTGGGACGAAACGAACCTCCCGGAAACTTTCTTGTCCCTGTTAGGGCTGGGTAGAGATAGAACAGATCTCCCAGCAGATTCAGCGCAGCCACCCTCATTCCTCTGTAGCTCGTCCCCAATCTGTCCCCAGGCCTCTGGAGATCTCCGTCAGAGGCGCGTCGCTCCTCCTATGTCATCTTCTCCTCTTCTTATTTTGAGGCCGAGCCGGAGTGCGTGGTCGTCATCTCGTCTGCAGCAGCGAACCGTTCCTGAAGTTCGCCAAATCAGGTGTCTCTCTCTCTCCCCTCTCCCCGCAAAGCCCTTTCATGGATCAAATGCTTCTGTTTTTTAGGTTAGTTTGCTTTTCTTTCCTTCTGGCTGGTCTGGCACTCGATTGCACAGCGAATTCTGGACCCTTTTATCTCCTGTAGGCCACGTTGACGTTCGAGTCGGAGGAGCCTGTGAGCATTGAATCCGCGGCTTGTTTGTGAGTCATTCTTATGAAACTCGATGGCTAAGTTTTTGATCTGTTTTGACCGAAGAAACTATTGGCACTATACGATTTTTAGTCTAAGAAGATTAGGGTTCCTTTTTTTTTCTCTCTGTATGTACTCTTTCTGGAATAATTTTTTTATGTAGGCTTGGTTTAATCAGTCGAAAAGAAAAGAAAAAGGCGCTGAACATGTGACCATGAAAAATTGATTCATCTTGTAGTACCGATTTCTATTGAAGCTTCAATTTCTCACGAGATGTAGAACGTCCCATTTTATTTGAAGTTCTCGTTAAGTATTTGAGCACCATGGCGGGCCCTTTTCCAATAAGAATCATCACATATTGATAACAGCTTCACAACCATCTGACTGATACTGTGTCTGATTGATACTGTGTTGACGAAAATTGTGAGGGAGTGGTGATTATTTGAATGGAATACTGAAGAATATGAAGAACCTGTTGCCTTTTGGTGCCTTGCTGTGGACTTTGTTTTTTATATTTAGCGTTCCCGAAGTAGCGAACACATTGGTGTCTTCATTTGAATTTAAAGTGACTTTATTTTGAAAATCTTGGGTTTTCAGGCATTTATCTTCTGTTTCTATGTTTAGCCCCCATTCTCAATGTTCTAAATTGAATGGTTGGCTGCAGTCAGAATGTATACAGCAAAGAGGAAAATTCAGAAAGACAAGGGTGTTGATCCTGCTGTGTTTGAGCCTTGAGGAGACTGTTGCACAGGTTAAGAATGTGAACTGTGTGGCTACTTTAAGGCATGACTTGAAGCATTCTATCTATCAGCTGTAACCATTTCTCACCTTGCTGGCCTTTTTTGACCTTCACAACACCAACCAGGAACTGAAAAGTGATCTGAAGGATCTGTTCATCAATTCATCTGTGTAAGGACTTCATGTTTTTCTACGCTTTATACACATGATGAAAACCTTTTTACAAAAGGGATTTCATGGTGGAGGATGAGGCCTGCATCAACATCCACAAGGGCAAGATCATCCCTGGCTACGAGCTATTAATCCAGCTCTCCTGTGAGGCCGGGGCCCAGAGTTCTTCTTCTTTTGAGGGGCGGGGCTAACACTTTTCTCAAGGCTGATGGCCTCGTCGACTTCCCTACTTTGCCGACGAGAACATAAACGAGGATTGTGAGATCAAGATCAGCATCAAGGGTGAGGACGAGATTGGGAGATTGACCAAGGAGGCGTTCGTCGCCACTGGCATGCCGATCTTGCTCGAGAAGGTGAAGCAGTACGTGAAGGCGATGAAGAAGCAAACGCCAAAGAAGGAAGGTTTTGATTTTCTGTCATTGTTTTCTAGTTGTTTGTTTCTTTTTCCATTAATGATAACATCGGTAATTAACTCTATGAATCGTCTAAATTTTTAGGTGTTTTAACTTTCATTTTTTGCTCTAGAAGGCGAATAAAATTGTCTGCAATGCTGCTGAGGTAAGGGCCATATGCAAACGATTGGTAGATATTATTTGTTTGTTTATTTCTCAATTCTATGGTTTGATAGCTTTGTGCTGAATTGCTGGAATAAGTAATGGATGAAACTAACATTTAGCTTTGATTGTTTTTCTAGTATGTGTCTGATGTATGACATTGCCACACGAATGCACCAATACCTAGACCTAGCACTCTTTCATGTAAAGGTCTGTCAGGTAGGCAGTCTCCATTCTATTGCTGCTGCATTATATTCATTTATTTATGTGGATTTACGATGGTGATTTGTTTCTTTTTACTTCACTTGGTGTAATGGCTTTTTGGCTAATAGGTTATGAGTTTAATAGGTTGTTTCTTCAGTGTTTTCTGCCAGATTTAATTTTCTTTGAGAGGTGCTGCCAACAATTTAATTATGTTCGGCTTGTTACGTGAGATCTTCAAGCATGACTTGTTATTTGACTGGATTTTTTTTAGGATTAGGATTGAATACAGTTCAGTGATGAACTATAACGGGTTACTGTGGAAAAAATGCTTGTATCACACGTCGCTGGCGCGGCGCCAGAGCACAAGAGATGGATTAATCTCTGCTGCTATATTAGCGCAAGAGATGGCTCGATCTCTGCCGCTTTACCCTTTTTGCCCATATAATAATACAGCTATGGCGCTTCGACCTCTGTTGCCGGAGGTGATAACTTTTGTCGTATGAAAACAAAATAATGAACAATCACTTTGATCTCTGGATTTCTCCAACAGGACAAACATACGTTTGAATGGTGTTAATGTTCCTATGGAAAATTAATTTTCTAACTAATTTATTTCCTAATGGCCCTGTTTTTTTACCTATATTTCACACTAAAAGCTACAAACAATATGCAAATCATGTCATATATATATATTATATAATCTGATTTAACCTAAATTAAGTGTCCTCCTGTTCAAATTTTGTGAGTGTGTTTATCTATAGTTTTCTTGTTGTGTGTAGAATGCATTTGAAATAGTGACATTCATCTGGTCCCTAGTAAATTTCTAAGCCAGCATATAGCAACATGTGCGCCTGGTTAGTCTTCTTTTAGTGGACAACATATACGCCTCGTTATTCTCCCTTCATGTGTGCCCGCGCACACTAGAATGAACATTGCATAGCAATGGCAATATGACTCAGCTAGACCATGACCATCAACACACTAAGGGATCTACCTTCACGCTATATGTCTACCTGAAAGCAGTTGATATTTCGACTATTTTATATGTTTTTAAAATCATTAAAATTAATTTTATTGCAATTCATTTTTTTACTTTTTTTATTTCAGTCATGATTTATGTTTAAGGGACTCATAAGGGGCTTTGACTTATAAGCTTAAGCTAACACAGAACTTCCATGGTGTATAAGAGTCTATATTTGTTGTCAAACATTTGATAGAAGTTCAAATTTTTATCATTAAGTTTTTTGAAGATTCCAAGGAGTAATCATTCATAATAAGAACTTATTTGTTCCGATAACTGTTAAGTAATAAGCAATTTTACTATTCTAGTGAGACTTTGCATTCTGTGGGTAGCATAGGCAGCATTTACCTATTATGCACGTCCATGGAGAGAAATTTTTCTTATTTTTTATATGCAACTTTGAATCTAACCTACATTATGCAATTTGGCAATGCTTTATGCGTGCCTTGAATATCGACCAAATTTTATTGGTTGATGTTGAACCACAGCTCAATCAACTATCAGAAACCAGAACCCGGCCGGATTCAGTTTCATTGGTAACTGTTTTCAATTCAGGAAACCCTGTTTACAATGACAAGGTCTTTTATGATATATATTAGATTGTTTGTTTAATGTTTAACTTTTAATTATGAAATCTATTGGTTTTGCAATCATAAATCAAGGTAAACTACGAATTTAGTTTATCCATTTGATAGATGATGCATTGATTTTGGTCATGTGTCGTTCCTGTACCATAGTTGCTTCTAGATTCATGTGCAGCTCTGGAAGAAAAAACAAAGATGTGTCCATACTTTATTAACTCATTGTTTCATTGCTTTTCATCGTTACTGGTTTTGCATACGAGGCTTTGATTCGTTGCTTTTGATCCTGCAGGCTAGGGCTGTGATACTAATGTTGAAACTTTTTGTTCTACCCAGGATCTAACCTGCAATGTCTCAGCAATAATATAAAATCCAACAAAGCACACAAGCAGCAAAGTGGAAGGATACATGAAGAAACCAACCGAAAAGAGAGTGAGAGTGAAGCAAACCAATAAAAAATGCAACATGCTCCCTCTACCTCGGATATGTTGGTACTAATAAAAAAAGTAAACGAAAATGACTGTATGGCCTTAATCACAAGAGAGTGAGAGAGACGGAAACAGAGAGAGAGGCAGAGAAGCTGGCACCTGAGGTGCCGTGCGCTTCAAGCAGCACAGGCAGCATTTCTAGTTGTTTTTGAATCGGTTATAGTGTGGTATAGCGGTGCTAGATTGCCCCGTTATATGTCTATACCGGTGATATTTATAACAGTGACATAAGTCACCGGTATAACTAACTTATAGCGGGTACCCTTGTCACCGCTATATGAATATTTAGCGACGACTCAAATCACCGGTGTACATGTATACCGGTCGCTGATGTCACCGCTATTAACCTATAACGGTGGGTTTTTTGCCAACCATGTTTTCCTTTCTTCTCATTCTTGTAAATGAATCGCATTAAGTTTCGAGAATTCCGAACGGATGAGATGAGGATTTGAAATCTTTGCAACAAGAAGACCGTTGTCTAGAGTGCTCGATTTCCCTTTCTGATCTGAAACTGTGTATGATCCTCCCATTCTTACGAAGTTCCTCGTGTACTCTGTAATTTCCTTCCTTTTTGCTCGCCTTAGATGCTTATTCTTGGCCGTGCAGTCCTCGAACCTCGAGCTGAATCCACAGCGGAGGTCATGTTAAAAATTACCATTAACAAATAATCTATGAAAAGTATAAATAGTTTTGTGAATCATTAAAAACATTATATATATATATATATATTGAGGCCACAAATTATACGAAACAATATTTAGCACAGTTTAACGCTTCGAATATTTAAAATGAATAAAAATGGAGTAAGCGTCTGAGACCTGTGGAAGTCTCGGCATTGATAGGCGAATGACATCAGTTAACAACTATATCAAACCCAATTTTACAGCACCACAAAAAACATCTTATAGTTGTAACATTATGCGTGACAAACTCTTCCAACCTTCTTGGCAGGATTTTAGCCAACCTGTTCATTCTAACGAAAATTGCTAAAATAACTGAAAGAACAAGACTGTTGAGTGGCAGGGATGGGGGATCAAGACTGTTGACCCAACATTTGAACATATTTTGTGGAAATATTATCCGGACTTACCAAATGCAATCAGAATTCATGGAAAAAAGGATTTCCTTTCACCTTATTTCAGAAAAATTTTCTATGGAAAAAAAAATCCAAGGAACGAAAATCCATAGATTTTCTTTTTGGGTGCATCAAACACAAAATTTTTCCATGTTTACCAAAAATTTGAAAATGCAGAAAACATTTTCTGGACATACCAAACGCAACCTGAATTGCTGGAGGAACGTTTGGTTCGTTTGAGCAGGGATTGGAACTTCCGTTGATTGGAATCAGTCCAAGTTGAAGGAAAGGAAGTACGAGATCTAGACCATATGGTGGGCTGTTGGAGGAAAGGAGGTGCCGACATCCTCTCGCATAATGACCAAAGGGCCGTTGTTGAGCACATTTCACCGGTTGGGACGAAACGAACCTCCCGGAAACTTTCTTCTCCCCGTTAGGGCTGGGTAGAGAGAGAACACTGAGCCACCCTCGTTCCTCTGCAGTTCGTCCCCAATCTGTCTCCAGCGCTCTGGAGATCTCCGTGAGAGGCGCGTCGCTCCTCCTATGTCATCTTCTCCTCTTCTGATTTTGAGGCCGAGTCGGAGTGCGTAGTAATCTCGTCTGCAGCAGCGAACCCTTCCTGATGTTCGCCAAATCAGGTGTCTCTCTCTCTCTCTCTCTCTCCCTTCTCCCCGCAAAGCCCTTTCATGGATCAAATGCTTCTGTTTTTTAGGCTATTTTGATTTCCTTTCCTTCTGGCTGGTCTGGCATTCGATTGCGCAGCGAATTCTGGACCCTTTTATCTCTTGCAGGCCACGTTGACGTTCGAGTCGGAGAAGGCTGTGAGCTTTGAATCCGCGGCTTGTTTCTCTGTCATTCTTATGAAACTCGATGACTATGTTTTTTATCTGTTTTGACCGAAGAAACTATGGGCACTATTCGATTTTTAGTTAAGAAAATTAGGGTTTTTTTTTTCTTTTTCTGTATGTACTCTTTCTGGAATAACTTTTTTATGTAGGCTTGGTTTAATAAGTCGAAAAGAAAAGAAAAAATCGCTGAACATGTGACCATGAAAAATTGATTTATCTTGTAGTACCGATTTCTATTGAAGCTTCAATTTCTCGGTAGATATAGAACGTTCCATTTTATTTGAAGTTCTCGTTAAGTATTTGAGCACCATGGCGGACCCTTTTCCATCATCACATACTGATAACTGCTTCACAACCATCTGGTTATTACTGGTGTTGACGAAAATTTTCAGGGAGTGGTGATTATTTGAATTGAATACTGAAGAATATGAAGAACATGTTGCGTTTTGGTGCCTTGCAGTGTTTTTTATATTTAGCGTTCCCGAAGTAGCAGGACACATTGGTGTCTTCATTTGAATTTGAAGTGACTTTTATTTTGAAAATCTTGGGTTTTCTGGCATTTATCTTTTGTTTTTATGTTTAGCTCCCATTCCCAACGTTCTAAATTGAATGGTTAATTGCAGTCAAAATGTATACAGCAAGGAGGAAAATTCAGAAAAACAAGGGTGTTGATCCTTCTGTGTTTGAGCCTTGAGGAGACAGTTGCACGGGTTAAGAATGTGAACTGTGTGGCTACTTTAAGGCATGACTTGAAGCATTCTATCTATCAGCTGTAACCATTTCTCACCTTGCTGCTTTTTTTTACCTTCACAACACCAACCAGGAACTGAAAAGTGATCTGATCTGTTCATCAACTCAGCTGCGTAAGGACTTCATGTTTGTCTCTGCTATATCCTTGATGAAGGCATTTTTACTGGTATCAAGTTACAAAATTCTCATCTTCATGTGGAATAGCACCCGCGTGGCCTTCACAAGGGTATGACTCTTATCATAGTTTCACACTCTTCAACAAAATATACTGAATGTATCAGATTTGGATTAGCCAAAACATTGTGAGATTATATTAAAGCCGCAACAATGGCCGTTGCCACGTGATCTTCAGGCTGCAGCTGCATGCGTAGCTGTTGGTCTTTAGAAAGACATGAACGGCAGAAAAAACAGAGGTATCTAGCCACCACAGATATGTAACAAAATGTTTAAAATCACTGTTTCAGAACAGGTTTGGAGGATCCGTGAATAAGATAAAGCAGGTCAGAGTCAAGGCAGAAAGACACAGACGAGGAAGGAGGGGTGCATTACCTGATCACTTCCTTCACTTCCTTATTCTGCGGAGACATTCTCTGGCCTTGTCTATGGCCGCATCAGCACCATCCATCCACCCATCACTGTCATCATCGCCACCACCACCACTGTTGCTGCATTCGCAAGCCCGTCCCTCAATGACGATCAACTCAGCGCCCATTTCCCTACCAACGTCAATGGAGTTGCTCTTTCTCGCGATTCTGTAGGAGGACGATTCTGTCAAGCAAAATGTGGGAAAGTACTGGGACTTTCCCCATTAATTCTTGCCTTGAAAGGCCGAGGGCCTCATCGACTTCCCAACATCGCTGACGAGAACACAAACGAGGATTGTGAGATCAAGATCAGCATCAAGGGTGAGGACGAGATCGGGAGATGGACCAAGGAGGCGTTCGTCGCCACTGGAATGCCATCTTGCTCGACAAAGTGAAGGAGTACGTGAAGGCGATGAAGAAGCAAGCACCAAAGAAGGAAGGTTTTGATTATCTGTCGTTGTTTCTAGTTGTTTTTTTTTTTTTCCGTTAATGATAACATCGGCAATTAACTGTATGAATGGTCTAAACTTGTAGCCTGTAGGTGCTTTCACTTTCTTTTTTTGCTCTGGAAGGCAAATAAAATTGTCTGAAATGCTGCTAAGGTAAGGGCCATATGCAAATGATTGGTAGACATTATTTGTTTGTTTATTTCTCAATTCTATGCTTTGATAGTTTTATGCTGAATTGCTGGAATAAGTAATGGATGAAACTAACAATTAGCTTTGATTGTTTTTCTAGTCTGTGTCTGGTGTATGGCATTTTCACTGCAATGCACCAATACCTAGAACTACCACTCTTCCATGTAAAAAAAGTCTGTCAATACCTAGACCTACCACTCTTCCATG
The DNA here is from genome assembly GCF_008831285.2 of Nymphaea colorata. Taxonomy (NCBI): domain Eukaryota; kingdom Viridiplantae; phylum Streptophyta; class Magnoliopsida; order Nymphaeales; family Nymphaeaceae; genus Nymphaea; species Nymphaea colorata. The sequence continues at coordinate 11,396,965 of NC_045146.1, read as the reverse complement.
TAAAAGTCTGCCAGGTAAGCAGTCTCCATTCTATTGCTTTTGCATTATATTAATTTATTTCTGTGGATTTACGATGGTAATTTGTTTCTTTTTTACTTCACTTGGGGTAATGGCTTTTTGACTAATAGGATATGAGTTTAATAGGTTGTTTCTTCAGTGTTTTCTGCCAGATTTAATTTTCTTTGAGAGGTGCTGCCAACAATTTAATTATGTTCGGCTTGTTATGTGAGATCTTCAAGCATGACTTGTTATTTGATTGGATTTTGTTTATGATTAGGACTGAATACAGATCAGTGATGAACTATAACGGGTTACTGTGGAAAAAACGCCCGTATCACACGTCGCTGGCACGGCGCCAGAGCGCAAGAGATGGATTAACCTCTTCTGCTATATTAGCGCAAGAGATGGCTCAATCTCTGCAGCTTCACCCTTTTTGTCATATAATACAGCTATGGCGCTTTGACTTCTGGTGCCAGAGGTGATAACTTTTGTCATATGATGGAAACAAAATAATAAACAATCACTTTGATCTCTGGACATCTCCACTTGAATGCTGTTAATGTTCCTAAGGAAAATTGATTTTCTAACTAATTGATTTCCTAATGGCCCTGTTGTTTGACCTTATTTCACACTAAAAGCTAAAAACAATTTGCAAATCATGTATATATATATAGAATCTGTTTTAACCTAAAGTAAGTGTCCTGTTCAAATTTTCAGTGTGTTTGTCCATAGTTTTCTTGTTGTGTGTAGAACGCATTTGAAATGGTGACATATTCGTCTGGTCCCTAGTAAATTTCAAAGCCTGCAAATATGGTATTCTTCTTTTAGTGGACAACATATGCGCCTTCGATATGCGGCCAACCTCTTTATTGTTTAAAGGATGCTACCATGTCCCCTCTAAGATAGCCATGTTGACCTTCTAGATGCTCCTGCTCTCAAGATGGTATCATGTAGAGTTTTATTTGCTGTGATTTTTTTTTTAAAAGTAGTGTTATGACTAGTAAGTTATTTAAGGGGTCCATCTCATGCAAGTTTTTTATTATTTATTATTATTATTTCTTGTGAAACCAAGCATGTTCTTTGTAGCATAGGTGGCATTTTTTCTTGTATTATCTTCATGCAATTCTTGTATTATCTTTATCTTTACAGTTCATTTTGTCGGCATTAACTCCTGAATACTATTATTTTCGTTCAAGGTATAAATAGGCCATCATAATCTGATTGTAGAAGCTATTTACGGGACAAATTATGTTCAACATAATATGTCCTGAAGCCAGGGATGTAAATGGGTTGGCTGATTCGATTGTTGAGCTCAAACTAGACCCATTTAGTTGGATCTGGTAACTCCTAAAGGATTTGAACCTGTACCTGAATCCAAATTTTGGTAAGTGGCTTAGGATCAATTATAAAGCATTTACTTAATTTTAGAGCACATCTGAAGGTTGCAATCATTTTTCCTGAAACCGCGGTTTGGAGTTTCTAGAGCATTTTCTTTTCTTCTTAATTTTAAGTGATTTGATGCACACATTCATGAGGCAGAGCGAGTAAATTCATGTTTCCCCTTTCATGGTTCCACTCACCCCACACATAAATTTCAGTGATATTTCCAAAATATATATCGTTCTATATGATTGCTAGAAAAGTATTGAAAATGGGAATTTGAAAATATTTGTCAATTTTAATTCGTTTAAAATATTTTAAACTTATTCTATTCCTTTTAGAATTGTATTAATAACTTTAAATCTTTATTACTGCTTTTGTAAGAGAAATTTTTGAAACTGATCTCTTCAATAAAATTTTCTATTAATTCTTGTGTTATTTACTTTCTTATGAACAATTGCATTGATTTTGTGTGACTTTTTTAAAAAAATTTACGAGAACGAATTTGAACTGATTTTTTTAAATATTTTGTGCACTTTCATGTCTTTATAAAACTAGGCAAAATTTTCCCAACATTATGTGGTCTTTGCAACTTGTATAAGTTTTCTTCGATCTTTTAGAAATGTCTTAAGCTTTTGCAAGTTCTTTTACAGTTTCACACTTTTTGACGAAAGCTAATACATATGTTTGAAGCATTAAATTGATTTTTTCTGTCTTTCATCAGTAAATTCATTACATAGTTTTTTGAAACTCCCCTAGTTATTTTTTAACTCGTGAAAGGTAATGCATTTTTGTTTAGACTTTCATGAAGTTCTTACCAATAGTTACAAACTTTTTTTCAAATTTATCCCACTATTGAAAAATTTTGTTTGGATTTCAGTCAACATCTTTGACATTTTAAGCCAAGGATTCTATATTATCTTAGATGAATTTGCATATTTTTCTAAGCACTTGATGTTAGGCATTGGGTATAAGATTGGATCGGATCCCCAAGAGACTGATCTACTAGTGCCTATATATATGGTCGAATCACCATGAATATTGAGTGTTTGGCCCTCTGGTGAGGGAGAACCCTAATCGGGGATTAGGGCTGAGTGTGTGTGTGTGTTACTGGGTTTCTCTTGGAAAGGGGCCACCCTTCTTAGCGATGACTAACACTTGGTCTTTTAATCTTTTGTAGATTGTTACTTAATTTTTTTTTTTGAACGTTCCTCAAGAAAAGTAATTATTTTTCACTGGTTGTTTAATTGTGTGGGAATTTTTCAAATTTTCTAGGACTTCTTTTTAGTTTATGAGAATGTATTACTAAATAACTATACAATGCGTTGTGAGCCTTTCATGTCTTTGATAAAATATTGGAATTTTTTTCTCAAATCTTTAGTTTGAATTTGTATGTCTTGCCAAAAGTTATAGATTTTGGAAAGTTGATGTTTTAGTTATTTATTATTAAAGTAGCGAAAACTCTTGTAGATTCTTGTGCATATTTATGTGCTTATGAAAACAATTGGATGCGTGAATGATTCTGTAGACATGAAATTGGAAACGACATGAGCACCATCTTGTATTTACTTTCTTATCATGTATTAAAACTTACTTTCTATTTAATTTAGTGTCATATTGGACTCTTTGTGACCATGTTATCAACACACTCGTTTCTCATTGGTTCCTTTGTCTCTTATGCTCAAATATGTGCATGAGTGTTGGTTTTAGTTCAGTCCTATGGATTTTCCTTAGGCATTGACATGATCAAATCTCAGTCAGCAGTCTGCTACTCGAGAAAGTGCTGGTAGTACTAGAGCCGAGTCGAGCTCGAGCCGGCTCATACTACTAACCCTTGATTTTAAGGATCAGTAAGTAGCTCAACCATTTTAGGTGCCCAAAATGAACCTTCTACTTGTTATGAAGCATCAAATCCATCTAAATCTTGTTTGATGGTGCACCGACCCCACTGACCACAGCTCATGCTCATTTTTTTGTTGGTGTATATGGGTTTTACTTCGGCGCTCTTTTCATGAGGCAAGTCCATTGTTCCTTCAGAAAGTCTGAATGTGGTTTAGACAAGTTAACTGGGGTCATGAACTTGAGAAGAAAAGAACGTACAGCAGTCTCGTTTACTAGGCCTGCGTTCAGATCGCTGAAGCATCTTTCGAGGAAGTGATAGATCTATACTATATCTAAATATTGCATATGTGGTTAAGCGATTGTCACAGAAAATGCATTCATTTTTTAAAGGATAAGTGTTTTATTTGTTAAATACGAAACCCAAAAAATTGCAAAAAAAAAAAATCCGCTTTTTAAAAGATTCTAAAACAAAAAGAAGGCCAAAATATATGTTTCTTTGGTGTTGTTTGGGCGTCTTTTGCATTTTTATACTTTTTTAAAATTTTGCCGATTTTTTTTGGAGATTTATGTGGGAAAAATAACTTTGGCGTGTTATTACAGAAAGACCTTTTGAATTTCGTAAATGATATTTGTGAGAATTAATTTGCAGTTTGTGAGAAAATTCTTTGTTCCGGAGAGTCGTGGTTTACTTTACTAGCCAAAATGAGAGGAGTAATTTTTTTTATAGGGATCGCATCTTTTCCCAACCATGGGTAATAACACCAAGTATGTTTTGCGGTTATGCCAAACTTTTAAAAAAATGGAATTGTGTGTTATAATGCTCTAATCTGATTTTGTGTTAATATAGATCCCCTATAAATTAATCAGTATTACCTTGACAATGTTTTGGTTGTGTAACAAAGTACACGAAAGTCCGAACTTGAACTCTAGAGCTCCATTTGTGTTTAAGGGATTGTTCGATTACCAACTATCTTAAAGTCGGAGGATCTGTTGGCTAAAAGTGATTATTTTATATTGGCATACTTAATGTAAGGTAGAAAAAGAAGAGTCTGATCTCAAATTCATTAATCTCATATCTAAATCATGGGGTTCCAATTAGATGTAAGTTTGATTTAACATGTTTCTGATTGGGGTTTCTTGAATAATCCTAGTTTAAAGTTGGACTACAATTCAATCCTAGTGTCTGCATTCAGTTCGTAGCTGGCGAGCTCAGCTGTCAACCCAATAGACTTGATTAAAAGGTTACCATTTAACTTGAAAGAGGAAAATTGATAGTTCAATATCCAAACCGCATCTTGTAGCATGACCATTGGATCTATCGAGCAGCGAAATTAATGGGAAAGGAAAAAACCAAAGTGAAATTAAGATAACATCCTATGGCATGTTATGTCCTAAAACTTTGAACCTATGGTCGTTAACAAGAACGTCAGAATCTAAGAACATATATGAAAGGTGTCCGGACTACCATGTGCTTTTGCAATCCTTATATCATAAACCACCTTCGTGTCTCCTTATTTTTCCAATTCCATTCTCATTAAAGATGTATGAGTTTGAAGTTAATTTGATCTTGGATAATCAAACACCACTCATCCGAACCCCCAAAAAATGTCATCGTTTAGTCCATGAGTTCACAATAAATAAGTCAGATGTTTAAAACTTTACAAAATACCTTTTTTCTAAAAAATGACAAAACAAGAAAAATTAAAAAAAAACGTGCTTTTTACGTTTTTTCGCCTTTTTAAATCTTACTATTTTTTTCAAATTTTTTAATGCCAGACTCCTTGTTTTTTTTTTTAATCTTTATTTGTTGCAGACCTCTATGTTTTGTATATTTGTGTTATTAGTTTTTCAATTATTTTAATTTTTATTGTTTATTTTATTTTTTACAAAATTAATCGTATTTTTTCAGCTTTTTCATGCTGGCCATATTATACTTATGAAGAACTTAGTCTCGTGAGAAAGTATTTTGTGACCACCCCTAACAATAAATGCATTAGCGAATGAAATAGACAAACAGATTGTATTGGGTGGTGAATTCACATGTAAATAAGCAGTTTCCTGGGACTGTGTGGGCAGTTGCCCACACATGCCCACGTGTATCTCTACCTTTGCTTACCATTGCTGAGCAGGTGAATTTGAAAAATACAAAACAATTCCCATGAAAATGCATGCAGAAGTCATCTATTGGTCTAGCAATTTGAGTGATTTAGGTACAATAGTCACGAATGTATTCTCTTTCAGGGTGGAACAAAAACTCATGTGGGTGTTGTATTTATATATTGTATATATCAAAAGAGAGAGAGAGGGCGAGAGAGACCAGTGTCCAAGCACTTCTACTAGTTTAAACTGAAATCAGCCTCTAGCAGGATAAAATCAAAATTGAACCATGATTGTTCAAGACACCTACCAGGCAGAACATTGTCATGTGAATTCTGAAAAAGCCTTGTTGTAATGGTTCTTCTTAGCAACGATAATGGTAATTGTGGGCCTATAGCCTTGTTCAAGGAATCACATGCCTGCAAAAATATTTCCTTAGCAAATTACAGTATATCTCACACACTTGTGATAGTACAAATTGTAAATGTAAGAAACACAAAAGATTACCTGAATTATCTGTTCCAACTCAATGTTCAGAACTTGACTGAATTGTGACTCACTCACCCCATCCCTGAGTACCAATTCAGTAAGAAACAAAAAACAACAAAATAAGAGCTTTTACACAAGGACCTTGTTTACCATTCCAGGACACTGTTTCATGTTTCAACATCATTCATGAGGGAATCTTATTTGCATCTGTTCTATAAAATCATACGTTTCAAAACATTTTAACCTCACATTTTGGCAGCAAATAGGAGTTCATCTGATTGCAACTCTCTGCAATCGAAACAAACAATTTGATGTAAATTCAAGACAGGATAGCAAGAACCTGCTAATCATACAATCACAACTGAGATTCAATTACTCACCTTAGGAAAATCTTGCATGGGTATAAAACTAAGCAAAATCCAAGTTTAACCACTTCCCCTACCCCAAAGTTCTATGTGAAGAGAACAAAGATGTTACCTAGAAAAACATTATGAAAACATACAAAAATCTGCCAGCCATCCTGAATATTCACATAAGCTACAAACATACATTTTGGTGCTCCAAACACTTATCCTGAAATAAGTGTTACGGAGTGGATATTTATTAAAGTGGTGGTAAAACAGAAAAAAGCCCTTCAAATGTTCCATATCACATATTAAACCTTATTGATGTGGTTTACAATGTTTTTGTTTAACAGGAAATAAGTTTTTCATCATCCATCTGCCTGCACTTAGGTTTAGTTGTCACTTTAATCTAATATTACATTTTCTTTCTGCAGCCTGTGTTCCAAAATTTGGGTAAAAAACAGGACAGATTGTTGGCAAGTGATGAACATGAGGGGATGTAAGAATAATCCCTGTTAAGAATCATACTCAACATGCTTACATAGCTTTCTGTTTTATGAATTCATTCACACAGTTAGGACAAGATTTCTTCGTGGCCATACTGGCCATTGCAGAAGTAATTGGTGCTGCTTTTGGGTCCTTAAGTCAGTGGCCAATCCTTAATGTTTCTTTTTTAACCAGAGGAGAGATGTGAAGCAAGAAAAACGGAAAGGGGAAAACCTCGAAGATGAATGATCACATCTTCTCCCTCCCCGTCGTCCTCCGTCTCGCTCCTCCTGCCATCTCCATGCCCATCCTCACTCTCGACCGATTCATCCTCCTCTTCGTCCTCACGGGGAGGGAGAAGAGGTGATCATTCATCTTCGAGGTTTTCCCCTTTCCGTTCTTCTTGCTTCACATCTCTCCTCTGGTTAAAAAAGAAACATTAAGGATTGGCCACTGACTTAAGGACCCAAAAGCAGCACCAATTACTTCTGCAATGGCCAGTATGGCCACGAAGAAATATTGTCCTAACTGTGTGAATGAATTCATAAAACAGAAAGCTATGTAAGCATGTTGAGTATGATTCTTAACAGGGATTATTCTTACATCCCCTCATGTTCATCACTTGCCAACAATCTGTCCTGTTTTTTACCCAAATTTTGGAACACAGGCTGCAGAAAGAAAAGGTAATATTAGATTAAAGTGGCAACTAAACCTAAGTGCAGGCAGATGGATATGATGAAAAACTTATTTCCTGTTAAACAAAAACATTGTAAACCACATCAATAAGGTTTAATATGTGATATGGAACATTTGAAGGGCTTTTTTCTGTTTTACCACCACTTTAATAAATATCCACTCCGTAACACTTATTTCAGGATAAGTGTTTGGAGCACCAAAATGTATGTTTGTAGCTTATGTGAATATTCAGGATGGCTGGCAGATTTTTGTATGTTTTCATAATGTTTTTCTAGGTAACATCTTTGTTCTCTTCACATAGAACTTTGGGGTAGGGGAAGTGGTTAAACTTGGATTTTGCTTAGTTTTATACCCATGCAAGATTTTCCTAAGGTGAGTAATTGAATCTCAGTTGTGATTGTATGATTAGCAGGTTCTTGCTATCCTGTCTTGAATTTACATCAAATTGTTTGTTTCGATTGCAGAGAGTTGCAATCAGATGAACTCCTATTTGCTGCCAAAATGTGAGGTTAAAATGTTTTGAAACGTATGATTTTATAGAACAGATGCAAATAAGATTCCCTCATGAATGATGTTGAAACATGAAACAGTGTCCTGGAATGGTAAACAAGGTCCTTGTGTAAAAGCTCTTATTTTGTTGTTTTTTGTTTCTTACTGAATTGGTACTCAGGGATGGGGTGAGTGAGTCACAATTCAGTCAAGTTCTGAACATTGAGTTGGAACAGATAATTCAGGTAATCTTTTGTGTTTCTTACATTTACAATTTGTACTATCACAAGTGTGTGAGATATACTGTAATTTGCTAAGGAAATATTTTTGCAGGCATGTGATTCCTTGAACAAGGCTATAGGCCCACAATTACCATTATCGTTGCTAAGAAGAACCATTACAACAAGGCTTTTTCAGAATTCACATGACAATGTTCTGCCTGGTAGGTGTCTTGAACAATCATGGTTCAATTTTGATTTTATCCTGCTAGAGGCTGATTTCAGTTTAAACTAGTAGAAGTGCTTGGACACTGGTCTCTCTCGCCCTCTCTCTCTCTTTTGATATATACAATATATAAATACAACACACACCCACACTGTTAGATATCGGGTACAAGATTGCAGGTCGGGTCCATGGGACTGACCCAAAACATCTATTAATAAGGCCAACGGCCAGAATAATGGATGACCCGAGCAGTGCAGCCGCGAGCCTCCCGTTCCTCTCTTTCTCGCAAGGTAGTGTGTCTCTCTCTCTCTTGTTCCCCTCTCCCTCTCACTCTCACTTCTGTCGCCCTTTTCTACTGCGTGTAAATGACTTGGCCACATAGCGCGGCAGTCAGAGGCAGCAGCAAACGGGAGGGGAACTCTGTCTCGGGTGCCCCTTTCTCCCTCTCTGGCGAATGCCGGCTGCGCTCTCACTCTCTGGCCAGCCCAGATTTCTAATGAATGACCAAATTAGCTGCTGTTTCATTTCTGTTTTTCATATGATCAGTGATGTTTCCATTTGGTTCTTAGATCGGTATGATGTTCACTGGATGAACCTTGAGGGTCGTAAGATTTTCGCATGGAGAAGAAAAAGGGGGTTGCTTTCTAATGCTTTAAAACAAAGAAGTTGCTTTCTTAACCATTGTTCTCACTCAATCTGAGGATCTTTTTCAAACTAAACAACGAAAGGATAGTTGTACTTTGTTTTAGTGCAGAGATTATACCGTTTGTTTTATTTCCCCCTTTTTGCTTCAACCAAAGTTTTGGATGTCCAGGCAATTACAGTGAACGGTGGGTTACAGGAAACTGATGTCATGTTTATTCACAAGCATGGACTAAGAACTGTCTCATCTCTTAACATTATCTGCTCTACAGCAGTAAAAGGACTAGCCTACAAGTCTGGCACTGTATGCTTATTTTGTAGAATTGTAGAAGCTGGATTTAGGGTCATTGCATAAAAAATCCGAGTCATCCAGGACTAGCCTACTCCTAATTTTGTGTTTCATTTCTGTTTAAATGCATAATTTGGTCCGTTTTAGTATCATTTGTTGATCATTATTTGAGGATCCAGTCATGTTCAAGCTGAGTATCATGTTTTTTAGGTTTAGTGGCATTTCGTGCCTGCCACATGCCACATAGGCTAGGTCTAATGTTAGATTGAGCAATCTGGGTCGGCTTGAAGGCAGAGGATCTCAGAGTGCTACAACACTGGGCTACCGGATCTGCACTCCATTCAGGGGCATATTCAGTGATTTCTTTTCTGATGGAGGCCTTGCCAACTAATGTCAGATCAGAGATGCACCTTCTCTTGAGGTTTTAGTTTGATGAGTACTTATGGAACTTCACCAAGCCATTTGCTCAGGAAGGGCACAGAGCCCATTTTCTGCAAGGCGACAAATGCATTCCTGCATGACATCCAGATAACTTCCCTGATTGTTGGGTTCCACGATTGCAAGCTTAGTTCCTTGATTGTTTCTTTAAGATTGTGGTTGTGTCTTGTTTCGGAACTGTCTTAAGATTTCCTGTAAAACTCACACAATTTCCTGATTGTGTACGATCTAACTATTTTCAAATTTTCTGTGTGGTAATCCATTTTGCTTCACTTTTTTGGCAGAAAATAAGAGCTCTATTTCCTTCTGACTACAACCCATTTTATGCTGGATTTGGGAACAGAGACACTGATGAGCTCAGCTACAGGAAGATTGGTATACCAAAAGGAAAAATATTTATTATAAAGCCCAAGGTTAGATCCCTGATTTGCCAGCTGCTAATATGTTTCTATTTTTGTTTAATTCTAAATGATCTTCTCATGTTGAATTTGAGCAGGGTGAAGTGGCCATTGATAATTGCGTTGATTCAAGGTCATATTGTTCTTTGCATACGCTAGTGAATGATATGTTCCCCCCAACGTCTCCGGAGCAGGTTTGTTTCTCTCCACTTTTCCTTTTCTTTGCCCTGTTTTGGGTTATGTGCTTGCTTTTTGGCTGCCTATAAACAGTGGAATCGATGGTCAGATTAGTGTTGATAAAGTTGTTAATGATAATGATTGGTTGTTGGATTAGTGTTGATAAAATTTTTAGGCTTGTTGCTGTGAATCGATTTTGCAACTTGTCTTAGTGGAAATAGCTTTCATGGGTAATGTTGAATGATCTTATGCATTATATCATGTTGAACTTGGTTTTTCTTGTATATTTCTTAATCAGCGTGCTCTGTATATTTCTTACTGTGGTGGACATGATTTTCAAATATTTTTATGAAATACTGAATATTTTTTTACTTTAGATGACATCTACTATGTTAGGAAGTCAGCAGTATGTTTTTTTTTTTTTTTTTTTTGCTTTGTGTAATATTTTATTTTTTATATTTTCTGCTTTCCCAGCTGAATATCTTTGCTATAGAGAGCCGAGAGCTCTGCAACGGCTTTGTTTCAAGTTGTTGGAGATCCCAACAGCTCATGTTGTTTTCTGTTTGTTGGCCGATCAAGCTCTTAAAGAGCTATTTTGTGAGATTCTTAGAAAATCAATTTTGCAATTCAGAAGTGTGATACCTGTTTGTGAGATATTTCGTTTGTTCACACGGTATCGTAGCTTGGCTATGTGTGATTTGTTTTGTTTGTCAAGTTGGGGCTTCTTTCTCAAAAAAAAAAAAAGGAGACAACCTGCTGCTATAAATTTTCTTGATTGATTCTAAATTAGTTGTTGACTCATTTGAAGATCTGGGTCAGTACCAATTGCTGTGGCAATTAGAAGACTGGTTGTATATGTTGCAGTTTTTGACGGCAAGTAGATTGAATCTTGTTGCTGCTGATTAGGTTGAGAGGATTGAACTGTCGTGTTTTTCATTCCTAGTGTGTTATATCTCGTCCATATGGGCCCTTCCTTCACAAAGTCCTATATTTTTTAGGGGAGTTCCAAGGCGAATGATTTCTTGTGATGTTTAGATTGCAAAGACCATCCTAGTCATTTTTCTACTTCCAACCATAGGTCACTTGGTTTTATAAACGTACTCTTTTTGAAGGAAAAGGGAAAATAATCTAGGCAATATATCGCTTGACGTCAAGAATTTTTAGTAACCCTACCATTTTGAAAAGCAATTTTGCTGCACTAGGATGTACCTTCGCTTTGTCTTAGGTATTCCTTTGAGGGTAAAGGAGGAAGTTTCAAGCCATTGCTGTCAGTCAATTGAAGGAGAAGACTGGAAAGATTCTTTGTGTGAGCTATGAAGATGAGTTCAGTGATGTCGAGGAGCTCAAGGATTAGGAACTGCTATTCGCCTTTGCAATCAAACATCTGCAAGAATCAAACATGAAAGTGCGATGAGGTGGAAGCCCGAGCGTTCTTTGAAACCTTGGCAGGTAGCAAAATGAGTGTTGAGAGATGGGCTCGGGGCGAGTGTAGTTGTTCCTCTGGGTTAGTAATCGAGAGTACTGGGTATGCATAAAGGTGATTTATGTATATTCCACGAAGATAACAGCCTATGAACGTTTTGTCTCGTTGAAACTCACGAGTTGAAGTGGGTATGACACGTGACAAAGCTACACAAAACCATCAAAGAGATGGCGTTCTGTAGTAGCCTTTGGGGTGGTGACGGATTTCCCTCAAAGGTGAAGGTCGGCCTAAAAAAAAAATCAAAACAAAAAAAAAGACAAGCAAGAAAAAAAAGCAAGAAAAAGAAAAAGAAAATCAAAGACAAAAGAAAGCAAGAACAAAAAAAGTGTCTGCCAGGGGATTAAGAACATGAAGGCTGAAGTCTCTAGCATTGATTGAAAATCCTTTGTGGGTGAATGATTTGAGGTTAATATCCGCTCCTTTTCTTTGGTTTCCTATGAAGCAGAGAACAATTTCTTCATGCTCATACCTTGAAAATGGAAGGAAGTCCCTTTGTTAGATTCGATAGCATCGGCGCGATTTCAAATCCTAATACTTCATCGAATACGTCAGGTAAAGTAGTTGACTAGAGTACTTATTGTGTATAGTCTAGCATATTAGGAACATGGGTTAAAGTAGTTGTTGTGGTTCCATGCTTGTTTGAATCTTAAATAGTAGTTCTTGTTTGATTCGTGTTATTTTCATTGAGAATTTGATTCTTTGTAAAACCATGTATCTAAGTTGCACATGCCATAGCTATACAGAGGTATGTTTAAGAAGAACTGTGAATGTTGGAGATGTTAAACCTTGGTACTGATTTCTTGAGTTTGTTGGTCTTCACTAGGATTGTGAGAAGTTAGAGCATATGTTGATTGATTGTATTTCTAAAAGGCCCAAACCAAGTTAGTTAGCTGAATTATATTGCAAACATATTAATTTTTGATTTGTTTTCTCACTGTTTTGTGTTTGATAGTTAAGGTTCATCACTTGTTCACTGAACTTATGTATGTATTTATGTTCTTAAGGTGTTGCTAGTTTTGATAGTCTGTTTTTTAGTTTAAGATAGTTCAGATTTTTTATTGATCTGAGTATTATACTTTGCCAAGTTGAATTGTCTAATAGTGCTTTTGCTCGGTTTAGTTTTCAAATTTTATAGAAGGTTAGTTTCTATACCATCATGGACCATCTCTTGTTTGAATTTGGCCTGAAGAGAGTTCTGTCCTTTCTTTTGACCTAAGATGGGAAGCAATTTCTATATCAAGTTAGTTTCTTCCAAACCCTGCCTTTCTGCAACATTGTTGTCGAAACAAAAGAAGACAATTGGGGAACCATGGTTCTGAATGGCTATAACTTTTGATCCCAAAGTTACGTTTGAGATTTATAAATTGGACTATTTTCTTGGAAACTTCAGCTTCAAAATGAGATACATTTTGTTAAATTTGGACATCATTTGCCATTCCTAATCTCTATTTTTACAGAAATCTCTCCAACGAGGTTCATGACAGTCTTACGGTTTTATTAATCATTCAATTTTGTACATTCTCTTTTCTCATTGTTGTGTGTAAATTTTTATATCTTTTTACCCTCTCACGTTATGTTTTTTTTTTTTTTGGGTTTTAAGTTTTGACTAACATTTGTGGAGCATTGAAGATATTGCATTCAGCAATGGAAGAAATTACCTTTGGATGTCATTCTTACCCTAGTGGGAGTTCAGTTTTGAAAACTTTGGTAGCCACATTTTTGTGTTTCTTGTTGCAAAATATCATTTTAAAAATCCTTAACCATAAGGTCAGATCAAGTTTTTGGCACCATTGGCTACGAGTGGCATGTTTTACAATAGATATTCAATTGACTTTGCTTGATTGTTATGTTTTGCTTTCTTTTATTTAGTAAACATTGATTCTTAACATAGTATAGTTAGTCTGCATAGGAGTCACTTCTCTGTTGTTTTAGACTCACTTGTCAATTTTTTCTTGCTTTTTCACTACTGGTAGTGATTGAGTAGATGGTATCCTTCTTTGTTAGTGTAGAAACACACACCAAGATGGAGAGAAAGAAAAGGAACACACAATATACGTGGAAAACCTCAAAGAGAGGCGAAAAACCACGGAGAAGCTCTAACCTAGGTGCACAACCGCAACCCTAGGAGAGAGAAAATGTTATTCCACTTAATCAACTATTACACCATAAGTGGGATTAAATAAGAGGGAAAAACGCCTAGGGTACCGAGCCACTCTCGGTACCCGTGCCCATGGGACCGGGTCTGGATCCAGACCCGGTTCCCTATACATGATATGTTAACACTCCCCCTCAAGCTTGGCATACATGTCAAACATGCCAAGCTTGCTTACATTTTTCTCGAATTGAGATGTACATAAGGCTTTGGTTAGAACATCTGCAATTTGATCTTCAGACTTCATATAAGGTATGATCAACTCCTTTGAATCTATGCGTTCCCGTATGAAGTGGCGATCAATCTCCACATGTTTAGTTATGTCATGCAGAACGGGATTATTCGCAAGATTAATTGCAGACTTGTTGTCGCAGTACATCCTCATCTTCTCTTCTGTTTCAACACCAATATCTGTTAGGAGAATCTTTAACCATAACATTTCTGTAACTCCCATAGCCACAGCCCTGTATTCAGCCTCAGCACTGGATCTAGAGCATACTTCCTGCCTCTTACTTCTCCAAACAACCAGGTTACCCCCAGAAAGATGTAGTACCCTGTGGTAGACCTCCTAGTATCAGTACATCCTGCCCAATCTGCGTCAGAGTATCCTTCAATATTAAGTTGGTCTTGCTGAGTATAGAGTAATCCTTTTCCTGGGTCATTCTTTAGGTACCCCAACACTCTTTCTGCACTTTTCCAGTGACAATCAGTAGGAACATGCATAAACTGACTCAACACATTCACAGCATAAGTAATATCGCATAAGCCTCCGAGGAAAAGAAACGTTCGATCCATCCATTCTTTGTCCGAGTACAAGGCATGATCAGACCCACAGTACCAGTCATCATTCACATGGTAGTCAAGTTCCTCCCACTTAGTCTTTAGGGCTGCAAAGAAGGCGGCTACAGACAAGTCACCCTGTTTAAGAGAGTATATGCTACGTTTGATTTGGTACGTACGCAATACTCTCTTCTTACGGCCATACATCCGTGCAAGCACAGTCCACATGTCGTAGGCAGTCGATTTACGCAAGATCAAAGGCTGAATATCTGCAGAAACAGAACTAATAATCCATACTTTAACCTGACTATCTTCCAACATCCAAGTAGCCCATCGCGGATCAGTTTTTGAAGGTGCAGGCTTCTCCCCAGTAATGTAGGGCAGGCGACCACGACTGGTTATCCCAATTTCTAGGGCAGCCGACCAAGAGAGATAGTTATCCTTGTTCAGCCGGATGGAGGTGACTTGAACAGGCAAGATCTCGCTCTTGGTATTGCTGCCCGAGTCTAGGGCATCATCGATCTTGAGGGACATCTCCTCGGCCATCACAATCACCAAGGAGAAAGACTACCCAGCACCAGAGACGACGAACAAGAGGCAGCGGCGCTGGACGGCGGCGGTGTGGAAGAGAGCGACGGCGGCGCTGAAATGGGCGACGGCGGTGCTGGACAGCGGCGCGGCTGGCAGCGCTGGACGGCGGCGGCGTAGCAGCGGCAGAAAAAACGGCGGAAACAGCAGCGGCAAAGAAACACGGCGGAAACACGACTATCACACCAACGATCTCTCACGCATTTGCTCTGATACCATGTAGAAATACACACCAAGATGGAGAGAAAGAAAAGGAACACACAATATACGTGGAAAACCTCAAAGAGAGGTGAAAAACTACGGAGAAGCTCTAACCTAGGTGCACAACCGCAACCCTAGGAGAGAGAAAATGTTATTCCACTTAATCAACTATTACACCATAAGTGGGATTAAATAAGAGGGAAAAACGCCTAGGGTACCGAGCCACTCTCGGTACCCGTGCCCATGGGACCGGGTCTGGATCCAGACCCGGTTCCCTATACATGATATGTTAACAGTTAGCATACTTTACATTTGTTTTTCATGTTATTTCTGTCTTTCTGCCCTGTGTACTTGAGCGTTGCATGTTCAGCTTCTTTGCAAGCATAATAGAGCAGAAATATTTTGTGTGCTTATCATCTTGCATATTATTATAGTTTTTTTTATTTTTCCACGTTTTTTACTGATTTTAAGATATTTCTTTCATCAGGAAAACAAATTGTCTTCAAGGACTACCATTCTGTTCAAGTTTTCTAGAAAATTTGTGCTGATTTGAAAATCTGATATAGATAGCAAAATTATTCAAAAATTTTAGATTTCTGGTTTTTGAAAATCTTCATTGGAGTAAAAAAGCAATCAGTTTTGGTATCAGCTCTTTACCTTTTAACCAAGATTGACTGACATACAGAAAAACATGTTGTGGATTGGATTCTAGGGGTTTTAAGAGGTTAGTATGATCCATGGCCTGGATTGGTCCTGGGCTAGCATCAATCCCACCCCCATATGTTTGGCCTCTGTCTTCAAGGCCCTTAAGGTGAGGTTGGTGGATCCCAAATGGTGTGGCATGTTCTTCCACGTGCTTCATGGGTTGTTGAGCGCCTTCTTTATAAATTGAGCTAGACTTTCCTGTTTGGGGGTGGGAGTCTGTCGGTCTTGCTAGTTTTGGTTTTGATTTAGTACTTGGGGAGTTCTTGCTAGTTTTGGTTTTGATTTAGTACTTGGGGAGTGACGCTGTTGAGTATGGCGAGGTAGTGGGGTTTCCAGGGGATGGGTCAGGTCCATTGGGATTAATGTGTGTTTTGTGCATTGGGTTAAGACTGGTTTATGGAGCGTTAATCTTTCTGTCTCCTTCTCCCTTTCCCTACCTAGTGTCCTATTTATTTGTCAATCGTGTCCTTCTTGTTAATGTTCATCTTTTCCTTTTGTCGGTTGTCTTCTTTCTAAGTTACTGATGGGTTGAAAATGTGCTGATTTGGGACTCAGCCGGCCCTAAGTACTTTCCTAGTCATACATTTGCAAGGAATTTATATGCAATTCCAGACCCTTAAATCCAATCTTCATTATCTACCCAACATGTTGGGAAAGACCATATAAAGTCTGAAGATATAATGCTACGCTTTGCAGCTTTCTTCTTTTCTTTTTCTGTATGCATCAATTTGTACTACTGTTGCTCAATTTTTGGCATGTTTGTGTTATTGCCATCCTCCTTTTGTTATTTTCTCCATGGCTGGGCTTCTTTACCCATTCACCGAGCCAATAACCAAAGGCAATTCAATATTTTTTTGGAAGATCGTTTTCAAACTGCACTTTAGAATGGCAAGGTCACCATGTGATGTATACCAGTAAAAATGTTCAGAAGTTAGTGGTTAATATATTGAGAATTGCAGTTCGTAGGTTAGTGGGTGTTTTTTAGGGGTTGGCTTTTGGTTTCTGGCAAAATTTGAAGCCACATGGTTTATAGAGTATAGACTCATGTTGTGGTAAACAAGGACTGCCTAATTTTTATCCTCAATTATGAGCATTAGATCTTGAATGGCATAAGCTAGAAAGTCCAACATAAACTGTTGCCCGCTTACTCTAATCAGCGAGAATTCAGGCGAAAAGGTCTTAGGTTATGAGCTTTTACCTTTCCCTGAAAGCTGCTGTCTAAGGAGTAACGAGAAGGAGAAATGAGGGAGATCAAGACAAGGAAGAAATTTTATGATTTTGCAGGTCTGCTCAAGCCCCATGTTTATATGGGGGGAATCTGAGAAGATGCTGACGATTTTGGGGTTGACTACGTGGTCTTCTGAGACAAAATGAGAATGGAAATAAGATGCCTCTTCAAACAAGAATACCCAATATGTTGAGGTACAACACGAGAATTGCTGAAGAAGCACAACTACTTGGATTGTTGGATTAATTTGGAGAATTCAAAGAGATGGCATGTCAACATCAAGATAAGTTTTGTTGTGATAATTTGTCAGCTGCTACCCGTGTTAATATAACAGATCATTATGGTTGTTCAGTTGCCCGTGCTGATCACAAGATCAGTTTTGACACTTGAAAATCATAGCTGAAATGGTCTTCCTTTAAATCTAGTTGGATACTAGTCTTCAGTGTCTGTTTCAATCACTTAGAATTTTCCCTCCAAAGTTTGATTATAGCTGCAGGCTGTTTTGCCTTATGACTTGGTTTTGTATAGCTTCAAGTACTTCATGGCAGCTATACTAAGCATATTGATGTTGTTGGAAGGTCATGTGCAACATGTAGACCTAATAGGATGATGATGACGGTTAGCAAGATTTGCTTTCCTTTGATTAATAGGTGAGTCTCACTTCATGAAGGATGACCATTCCGCTTGCAAAGGTTTGAAAGCACTTGATGCGATGTACAGACAGTACAGACATCGCTCATTCAAATGTACCCACATTATGTTAGTGGATGGGGGATGGGGGTCTGTCGGTCTTGCTAGTTTTGGTTTTGATTTACTACTTGGGGAGAGAGGCTGTTGAGTATGGCGAGGTTGAGGGGTTTCAAGGGGATGGGTCAGGCATTGGGTTAGGACTGGTTTATGGAGCGTTAATCTTTCTGTCTCCTTCTCCCTTTCCCTTGTCCCATTTATTTGTCAGTGTGTCCTTCTTGTTAATGTTCCTCTTGTCCTTTGTCGGTTGTCTTCTTTCTAAGTTACTGATGGGTGTTGAAAATGTACTGATTTGGGAGTCAGCCGGCCCTAAGTATTTTCCTAGTCATACATTTTCAAGGTATTTATATACAAGTCCAGACCCTTAAATCCAATCTTCATTATCTGCCGAACATGTTGGGAAAGGCCATATAAAGTCTGCGCTTTGCAGCTTTCTTCTTTTTCTGTTTGCATCAATTTGTACTAAAATTGCTCAATTTTTGTCATGTTTGTGTTATTGCCATCCTCCTTTTGGCATTTTCTTCATGGCTGGGCTTCTTTACCCATTCACCGAGCCAATATTACTAGAAGGGGGCTTTGTTTTTGTTTGTCTTTTTTCGTTCCCCATTGTTGCCGTGCTCAGTGTTTCTAGTTCGTTTCTAGTTCATGTTCATGTCCTTTGTTTTCAACAAGAGATAGTAAATTGTGTGTTTCTTGTGGATAACAGACTTCAAAATGTCTTTCATTGTGATTTCTGCTGCTGCCGCCAAAGGCAATTCAGTATTTTTTCTGAAGCTCATTTGCAAACTGCACTTTAGAATGGCAAGGTCTCCATGTGATGTATACCAGTATATTTGTTTATGGTTGTAACGATGCATTTAGTGCAAGATCCCAAGTTGACCTTGACTGCATGTATCATGGAATTTGTTCAGAAGTAAGTGATTAATATACTGACTGAGAATTGCAGTTCGTAGGTTAGTGGGTGTTTTCTAAGGGTTGGCTTTTAGGTTTCCCTTGTTTGGTTTCTGGCAAATTTTGAGGCCACATGGTCTTAGATTATGAGCTTTTACCTTTCCTTGAAAGCCGCTGCCTAAGGAGCAAGGAGAAGGACGAGAAAGAAATTTTATTTTATGATTTTGCAGGTCTGCCCAAGCCCCATGTCTATATGGGGGGTGTCTGAGAAGATGCTGACGATTTCGGGGTTGACTTCCTGGTCTTTTGACTGAGATTGGAAATAAGATGCCTATTCAAACAAGAACACCCAATATGTTGAGGCACCACATGGGAAGCAACGCCTTGGATTGTTGGATTAATTTGGAGAATTCAAAGAGATGTCATGTCAACATGAAGATAAGTTTTTAAATAGTAGAAAGTTTCTCGGGAGTGTGGAATCTGACATCGTGAGAGGGGAAGGGGGAGGCGGGAACTGGTTCACTTGGCCTCCACAATGATACCCAAGATCTGTTTAAGTGCATCCCATTGGCAACAGCAATCCATCCTATCATTTGATTACAGAGATTTTACTTTTTTGCGGGCATTCAAATTCAGAGGAATAAGCAGGTTTTGGGATTTTCCTGGCCTTCGCAACAGCCACCAGGTAGTGGTTGCTTCCAATCAGCAGGTTTTCGGAAACAGCAAAAACCAAGTCCGATTGAAGGTTCCCATTTTGGGGATAATAAGGAACTATGAAATCGGGCAAAAAAAACAAGCTTCTAAGCAGGAAAAGGACTTTTGGACAGAAAATCGTTTGTTTGAGCTCTTTTACAAAGATCTTCTTTAGACCTAAAAATAAATTCTTAAACCAATTTATTTTGATGTAAAAACTGTGCTCAAAAGAAAAAATAGAGAGAGAATGTCATTCAATAGGTGCGTGGATGAATCAAGCTTCACTCCTAATTTTCTTGTCCTTAGATTGTAAGTCGCATCCTATATGAGCAACTGCATAATAATCTGAATTCTAAGAAGCTGATTGACCAAAAGTGTGCATTGAACCTGATCCATTCTTCATTAAATGGTGGGCAACCAAACCACCAAAATCCAAGAACGGTTGCCCTTTCTTGTAGATACTTTTCTGTGGGAACTGTTATGATGAACCAAAATCCAAGAATGATGCTTGAAGAAAATGTAACTTGCTCGATCAAGATTGAAGTAACTTTTCATTATGGTTGTTTCAGTTGCCTGTGCTGTTCACAAGATCAGTTTGACACTTGAAAGTCTTAGCTGAAATGGTCTTGCTTTGAATCTAGACAACAATCACTGTGCCTTGTGTAAGATTAATTGGATACTAGTTTTGAGTGTCTGTTTCAATCACTTAGAATTTTCCCTCCAAAGTTTGATCTTGTTTTGCCTTATGATTTGGTTTTGTATAGCTTCAAGTACTTCATGACAGATATACTAAGCATATTGATGTTGTTGGAAGATTTGACAAGGTCATGTGCAAGATGTAGACCTAACAAGGAAAGCAAGATTTGCTTTGCTTTGATTAATAGGTGAGTCTCACTCAGTATCATCAAAATTCGGTGGGAGAATCTCAACTATGGTTGTAAATGAGATGAACAAAGTAGGCTTTGTTGCAGCTTCGCATGTTAGCACGGTGATGCGTTGATTCCCTTCTTTTTTCCTCTCTAAGCAGCCGGTGTTTTTTCCATACTACAGAAGTCATGGACTGTTTAGGATGCCTCAGCTGCATACATCAGAGCAGCAGAGGAATAGGAATAGAAACTGTTATGGTTCATCAGCAACTTAGTAGGTAGCTGAAACCACTTGTATTTTCACCTATTGCTGCAGTTTTCTTGAGATAAAATCATGGACAAGAAAATGTGGGCAGGCTGCCATTTACGCACCCAATTTGAGTATCATTCCATACTAGACCTGTGTGAACAGTAACATTTGCATGCTGGTTTGAGGGGGGCTATAGCTTATTAGACAACACGTGCTTTTCTCAATTAGTGCTGCTTCTATAGTCTTCCCAAGGTTGCCTTTTCAGAACAGTCGCCTGAATGCTCACAGCGAGTAACAAGAGCACGGAGCACACTGGCAGATTCCTTGGGGAAACCTCAATGTTTTAGTAGTCTTCTCTTGTTCCCCAAAAATGTCATCTTTATTTGCTTGGAATTGCCGCGCTGTTTCTTTGAGGTACAAAAGGAGATTAAAAAGAAGAAATGCATTTAGGAATTTTTCATTTTTGGAACCAAACTATAATCTCAAAATTTTAACAAGGGCTAAAATATTAATTTTGAAAAATTTACATATAAATTTTTATTTAAAAAAAAATCTGAAGGGGACCATGTGCCTCCGCCCCACCGAACCGAGCAGGACCTATACTCTTTGAACAAATAAAATAATGTAATATGGCTCTTTTTTCTAGTTTGTAAATACCGTGACAATCATATTGATATTGGTCTTCTCTTGTAGAGATCCCTGGTTGCATTAGATTAGGATCTATCGATATAGGTAGCCAGCAGCTTTTAGACGAGAGAAATGGAGAGAGTTCAATAATGTTATTTTCAAATATAAAATCGAACTTCTAGGACTTTTATGGTAAACCGTAAGCACGAAGATAAGTCCAAAATTTTCCAGAATAAAATCTTAAAAAAATGCATAAAATTTGCATGATTTTAGAACCTTTTTTAAAACCATTGGGACTATCCGTGTTATTCAATAATGGAAAGCAAGGAAATTAATTTAAGAAACCAAAATGTTAACGCAACGGTCATGGTAATTTGCTTTCCTTAAAATGTAAACCCAGACAAAAGAGCCATATTACATTATTTTATTTGTTCAATAATGGAAAGCAAGGGGGTTCCCTCTCGATGAAACCCCCTGCCCACACACGCCCCTCCCTTTCCTCTCGATTGAAGCTCTCAATCGCTGGCTGCGTCTCCCGTCTTCTTCTTCAACTGCAATGCCACCCGTCTCCCTCCGAGCTCCTTCTCTTCTTCAAGGTATGCACTGAACCTCCTTTCTCCACTCCCTCTCCCTTTCTCTCGCTCATCTGAATAGGCCATGGCCCACACGAAACGCCTTTCACACTCATTCTTTGTCTCTGATTTACAGCGCTGACCTGCTGAACGAGGGCGGTCCAGCCCTAATCGCTGGTCGGTGTTCTCATATGAGGTCTTTGAAACGTCTACTTTAACCTGTTCTCTCTCTCTTTGGCTAGGGCTCTGCGTCTGCCATGGCCAACGCAGCTCTTGTATGTTATCTTTTTCCCGTCTCTCTTATTCATTTGTTGTCTTCAATGTGCTAGTCCTCAAGTTGTTTGATGAAATTCTTGTGTGCATCTACACTTTGTTTTTTTAGGCTTCAAAAACACTTTTTCTTTTTTCTTTTTGTATTTCATTCACAATGGAGTACGTTAAGTCTGTCATTAGTTTTCATAAGTGTATTCTCAGGAAATTTAGTTCTTTAACTTCCTTTTTTAATGTTATTCTTTGAGGCCTCCGAGGAGAAGCAGATTTATTTAACAATCAATATTGATTTTTTTCTTGTAGCTGTTAAAGTGAGTGAACATATATGTATGTAATCATCGTGTGATCATCGATTGTTTTTCAATCCAGTTATGTTATTTTCTATTTCTGTATATATTCATTCTTACGAGTTCTTCTTCATTGGAATGCCAAGGGATTGGTTAAATGAGTCTTGATCTGTGCCAAAAGTGGATGAAAAAGGTTATTGTGGTGGACATGATTTTCAAATATTGCTACGGATATATTTTCACTGTAGATGAAAATCTACTATGTTAGGTAGTCAGCATTATGTATGTTTTTTTTTTGCTTTGTGTAATCTCTTATTTTTTATTTTCTTGTCTTTGTAATCTTTTTTTTTTTTTCTAATTTCCTGCTTTCTCAGCAGAATATCATAGCTGTAGAGAGCCAAGGGCTCTCCAACGACTATGTTTCAAGTTGTTGGAGATCCCATGTTGTCTTCTGTTTATTGGCTGATCAAGCTCTTAAAGTGCTATTTTATGAGATTCTTAGAAAATTAATTTTGCGATTCAGAAGTGTGATAGATTTTCCTGTTTGTGAGATATTCAGTTTGTTCACATGGTATCATAGCTTGGCTAAGTGATTTGTTTTGTTCGTCAAGTTAGGGCTTCTTTTTCAAAGAAAAAAATGAGATGGTCTGCTACTATAAATTTTTTTGATTGATTCTGAAGATCTGTGTCAATTGCTGTGACAATTATTTTGATAGCAAGTAGATTGAATCTTGCTGCTGCAGATTAGGTTGAGAGGATTGAACTGTCTTGTTTTTCATTCCTAGTGTGTTATATCTCTTCCATAATGGACCCTTCCTTCACAAAGTCCTATATTTTTTAGGGGAGTTCCAAGGGGAATGATTTCTTGTGATGTTTAAATTGCAAAAACCATCCTAGTCATTTTTCTACTTCCAACCATAGGTCACTAGGTTTTATAAACGTACTCTTTTTGAAGGAAAAGGGAAAACAATCTAGGCAATATATCGTTTGACGTCAAGAATTTTTAGTAAACCTACTATTTTGAAAAGAAATTTGCTGCACTAGGATGTATCTTCGCTTTGTCTTAGGTATTCCTTTGAGGGTAAAGGAGGAAGTTTCAAGCCCTTGCTGTCAGTCAATTGAAGGAGAAGACTGGAAAGATTCTTTGTGTGAGCTATGAAGATGGGTTCAGTGATGTCGAGGAGCTCAAGGATTAGGAAATGCTATTCGCCTTTGCAATCAAACATCTGCAAGAATCAAACATGAAAGTGCGATGAGGTGGAAGCTCGAGCGTTCTTTGAAACCTTGGCAGGTAGCAAAATGAGTGTTGAGAGATGGGCTCAGAGTGAGTGTAGGTGTTCCTCTGGGTTAGTAATCGAGAGTACTGGGTATGCATAAAGGTGATTTATGTATATTCCACGAAGATAACAACCTATGAACGTTTTGTCTCGTTGAAACTCACGAGTTGAAGTGGGTATGATACGTGACAATGCTACACAAAACCATCAAAGAGATGGCGTTCTGTAGTAGCCTTTGGGATGGTGAGGTATTTCCCTCAAAGGTGAAGGTCGGCCTAAAAAAAAAAAAAAATCAAAACAACAAAGAAGCCAAGCAAAAAAAAAGAAGAAGTTAAAAGCAAGAAAAAGAAAAAGAAAAACAAATACAAAAGAAAGCAAGAACAAAAAAAGTGCATGCCAAGGGATGAAGAACATGAAGGCTGAAGTCTCTAGCATTGATTACAAATCCTTTGTGGGTGAATGATTTAAGGTTAATATCTGCTCCTTTTCTTTGGTTTCCTATGAAGTAGAGAACAATTTCTTCATGCTCATACCTTGAAAATGGAAGGAAACCCCTTTGCGAGATTTGATAGCATCGACGCGATTCCAAATCCTAGTACTTCATCGAATACTTCAGGCAAAGGAAGGTTATATCTTTTGCACACAACGTGCACTAAAATCCTATGGGCAAAAATTTGAAAATAAGAAGCCATTTCAAAGTTCAATTCTTTGAAAGGAAAACTTGACGTCTTTTGCTATAGTCCTAATTGGTGAGTATTCGAGGCAATACTACTTCTCTTTAAGTCATTTTAGTTGAGGTTTGGTCTTATTGTTGAGTGTCAACCTGGTTTAGAGTCTTTAGTCTTTGAGACCCATGTTCAATATTTATCTATGGCCATGAGTCAGTTTTCTGTAGTGAGTAAGTTGACTAGAGTACTTATTGTGTATAGTCTAGCATAGTAGGGACAAGGGTTAAAGTAGTTGTTGTGGTTCCATGCTTGTTTGAATCTTAGTTATAGTAGTTCTTGTTTGATTGTTAACTGTCGTGTTTTTTTCATTGAGCATTTGATTCTTTGTAAAACCATGTATCTAATTTGCACATGCCCTAGCTATGTAGAGGTATGTTTGAATGTTGGAGTTGTTAAACCTTGGTACTGATTTCATGGGTTTGTTGGTCTGTCCTAGGATTGTCAGAAGTTAGAGCATATGCTTATTGATTGTATTTCTAAAAGGCCTGTACCAAGTTAGCTCAATTATTTTGCAAACATATTAATTTTTGATTTGTTTTCTCATTTTTTTGTGTTTGATAGTTAAGATTCCCTGCGTTATAATTAAATTTTCATCACTTGTCACTGAACTTATGTATGTATTTATGTTCTTAAGGTGTTGCTGGTTTTGATAGTCTGTTTTTTAGTTTAAGATAGTTCAGATTTTTTATTGATATGAGATTCTGAGTATTGTACTTTGCCAAGTTGAATTGTCTAATAGTGCTTTTGATGGGTTGGTTTTCAAGTTAGTTGGTTAGTTTCTATACCATCGTGAACCGTCTCTTGTTTGAATTTTGCCTCCTTTCTTTTGACCTAAGATTGGGAAGCAATTTCTATATCAATTCAAAAGCTTTTTCTACTCAGTTTTCTTTTTATCAAATTTGGTGAATTTTAGAGTAGATTTAATGAGTCGAAGTCAGTTTCTTCAGTTTCTTCCAAACCCTGACTTTCTGCAACATTGTTGTCGAAACAAAATAGGACAATTGGGGAACCATGTTTCTGAATTGCTGGAACTTTTGATCCCAAAGTTATGTTTGAGATTTATAAAATGGATTATTTTCTTGTTCACTTTGGCTTCAAAATGAGATACATTTTGTTAAATTTGGACATCATTTGCTTTTCCTAATATTTATTTTACAGAAATCTCTCCAATGAGGTTCATGATTATTAGTCAATTTTGGACATCCTCTTTTCTCGTTGTTGTGTGTAATTTTTTTTCATCCTTTTACCCTTTCACGTTATTGTGTCATAGGAAACCATTTTGCATGTTTTTTTTTATATAAATTTGTTGAATATTGTATAGAATTTGTTTTTTTTCTTATGGGTTTTAAGTTTTGACTAACATTTGTGGAGCATTGAAGATATTGCATTCAAGAATGGAAGAAATTACCCTCAATTTGAAGGAAGGAATGGTTGAATGTTGATTTATTTCTTTTCATGTTGTTTTTTATTATCTTTGATGTTTAAACTCTTGTAGTGACTTCACAAATAATAGAGTAAGTTTCGTTTGGAATGGTCAACAAGGGCTGCCTAATTTTGGTCCTCAATTATGAGCGTTAGATCTTGAATGGCATGAGCTAGAAAGTCCAACAGTTTGCCCGGTTACTCTAATCAGCGAGAATTCAGGCGAAAAGGTCTTAGATTATGAGCTTTTACCTTCCCTTGAAAGCCGCTGCCTAAGGAGCAAGGAGAAGGAGAAATGAGGATCATTAAGACGAGAAAGAAATTTTATTTTATGATTTTACAGGTCTGCCCAAGCCCCATGTCTATATGGGGGGTGTCTGAGAAGATGCTGACGATTTCGGGGTTGACTTCCTGGTCTTTTGACTGGTCTTTTGAGAACAACTGAGAATGGAAATAAGATGCCTATTCAAACAAGATTGCACTCCTTCTTGTTTCTTGTTCAACCATTATTCATCTTAAGCCATATATATATCATTGTCTTTTTGTTGCTTTGTTTAGTCGCTCTATGCTCTTCCATCTCAATAAGAGCTGAGTTAGATTCCTAAGCTGAAGAGTTCTTTATATTTTTCTTTCTTTCCATTCTTAAGTGCTGCATTATGTAGATATACTATATTGGCCAGTTAGTTTATAAAACTATTTTTTTGGGCCCAGAGGCTTTTGATCTTTATGTCACTATTCTACAGATCAAGTTACAAACTTACAATAAAAAGCCCCACGACTATGCCTTTTTTGAAACACAAATTCAGTCTTGATATTGAAAGGTAAGAGGGGTTTGGTGGTTTTGTTAACCATTGTGGTATCTTTCGCTTGATACTTTAACCTATGAAAATGTTGGTTTAGGGCATTGTTCACTTCTGCCTTTGCTTTTAGAAACACACCTATTTTTTGCATTGCTCAAACAAAAATAATCTTTTCCCAACTAACCGTAGGTATTCAATGTGATAAAATAAGTACAATACTAAAACAAATTGTAAGATCATTTGTTTGTCTCTGAACATTGGAAGTTATATGCAACCATATGCAATTTAGTTGATTTCTCTTTTCTAATCAGTGAGGTGTAACCTTGTTTAATTGTTTTCTTGTTAGCAATGGTAGAATGTTGTAAGGGAAACTAATGTCTCTAATTCCCTTTTCATGTTGATTTTTGAGAAGCAAAAAAGGTAACCTTCACTGATTTGATGATCACTTCGACAGAAAGTAGTCTTTATGGATTTCATTATTAATATTGGGAAAACTTTAGGGTGTTTTTCGCAATATTGAAAAAAAATGGTATAATTTGAAAAATCTCCACTCAGTATCAGAAAGTTGGAGTCAAAGGCTCATTTGGCCAATCCCTGACGTCCTTTTATTGCAGTCCTCCTTCAATCATGGAAAGAGTGGGATGTGATACAAGAAAAGAAGTGTCCACATTCTGATGCCTACAATACTTCTGATGAAGCTTGTAGTTTCAACGTCCATGTAAATGTTGCCATGTGCCTCATCAAAGTCCAAGTCCTAGCCCATCAAACGTTGCATTTTTTATCCAGGAATTCTCATCCGCCGCTGGCCCATCAAACGTTGCATTTTTCATCCAGGAATTCTCATCGGCGGCTTGCCCAACAAACATTGGATTTCTTTATCCGGGAATTCTCATCCGTCGCTTGCCATCAAACATTGGATTTTTTTATCCAGGAACTCTCATCCTCCCAAAGCAAACATTAAGCCAAATAGAAAAAGGGCATCATGCTCCTCCTTCCACCAATTCCACCATCAAAATTCTGGAAATATCATTCCAAAATTTGGTCTCGGGGAGCAAATCCTTATATTCCTAGATAGCTTCTCTCTCCATTCTCCGTCTTGTTGGATGGATTTTTAATCTTTGGGGATCTTTCAATGTAACGTTTGACAGAAATGGCAATTTTGCCATGAAAAAAAAACTTCTCGTGGATAAATTTATCTTCTTTGGATGGCATGGCAAAAAAAAACTTCTCGTGGATAAATTTATCTTTTTTGGATGGCTGCAGCCTGCAGGAAGGAGGTCGGAGACTCGGAAGAAAAGAGGAAGGAGGTCGGAGACTCGGAAGAAAAGAGGAAGGAGGTCGGAGACTCGGAAGAAAAGAGGAGAGAGTCAGAACTCGCAGCACGGCAGCAGCGGGTTCGATGTTGGTTGATCGACAGGTAGCGGATCATTCACATATGTGCTTCAATTTTGCTTGTTAGATTGTTTCTTTGCAGTTTGCCCCAAAACAATTTCCTCGCCATGAAGTTCTTTTTTTCTTTTTTTTTTTTTTTGAAGAATTTTAGTGCTTCTTTTCTTTCTTGGTCGTCAATGTTAACCCTTAAATCTTCTTCTTGTCACAACCCTCTTTATCACGAGGGATGCAATGCCCAAGCCTAATCTCTGTCTCCCTCGTAGAAGGGCCAAGATGGTCTCTGAACCTGCCATCAACAGCTTTGAGGTCGAGACCGGTGGTTTTATCAGCATCTTCTTCCTCTGCTTTTGTCATGGTGCCGGGCCATTCCTAGTTACCGTGTAAGATCATCGAGTCAATGACTAAATAGGAGGAGAAAAATGTTGTTTACTGAAGCCGTGGGACGATGAAGGCCTCACTGCTAGATTCTGTTCATATTCTAATGATTTCTCCTGCGCAGCAGCACAGGCATTTATTCATTGCAGTACAGCTACAGTTTTTTTTGTTGTGAGGTCTGAACCCAAGGGTTTTCGCCCTTGCGATCGTGGAAGGATGCTTTTTTTTGTTGGTCTTGAATCTTGATCCCTCTGTCGATCGTGGAATGGAGAAGTTTGTGGGTGCTGAGAGAGCGGTCTGACCCCAAGGGGCTTTTCACCCTTGCGATCGTGGAAGGATGCTTTTTTTTTTTTAATCTTGAATCTTGATCCCTCTATCGATCGAGATGGAAAAGTTTGTGGGTGCTGAGAGAGCGGTCTGACCTTTTTCGCCCTTGCGATCGTGGAAGGATGCTTTTCTTGTTGATCTTGAATTCGCGTTGCCGTAGAAGGATTCTTTTTTGACGTTACTTCGTGAATTCTTGAAGTTTATCAGCGATTCCAAGTTCCAACCGGGGGATCGAATACAAGCGCTTCCGAGGTATTGGGTTTTGTGATCTGTTTCTACATAAAAACGGAGAGAGAGAGAGAGAGAAAGGGGGTGTTTTCTAGTTTTGAATTGTCTTTTGGACTACCAAACACAACCTCACAACTTTCATGTCATGGATTTTACAATGGAAAAAAAATTCAGTGGACTTTTCACCATGAAAGTTTCATTTTGCATCCACCTATATGGTTGAATTTTTAAATGAGGACTTGAACAACAAGTGATGCACATGAGTAAAATTTGTATTATATAGATGCAGTTTACATGGTTTCGATATATATTTACTCAAGCATTGAGATGCCAAAATCCAACATGCAATAAAGAGCCTAAAGGCAAGATTCATAACCTTAAGGAAATGATATATGATCTATGCTAAATTGAGTGAAACATGTTATTATACTGTTCATCATGCTTGCTTTAGCATTGGGCTATTCCATCAGATGTCATATTAACTCCAACTCCAGCGAAAAAAACTCACTTTTAAGAGTGGAAGGGATAATGTCGTTTCATTAGCCAGACCTAATTCTTTTTATATGCTCCAACTTATTATAAATGACAAGTATGCACTATGAAAAGTTTCCACTAGGTTTTCATCTTCACTTTTACTATTTTTTGCAGATTTTTTCTCCATATATTCAAGAATTTAACAGTGAATGTCACATGCCGCAACCCCCAAACAACTTTTGCATGAAGGTGTAAGTGCTTCTTTTGTACAATAGAATTATTTTGTAGATCATGTTTTAATATATAGTTCATGATCAAATTGGAAATTTCAAAATCCAAGCAGTTGAGAGTATATCCATCAGGTAATTGTGTTGGTTGAGTACTTCTAACTCACTTTTATCACTCCTTAGAGCACGACCATCAGATGAACTGAAGCATTTCTTCCATGCTTACATTGAGCATCTTCTGTGAAAATATTATTTCAATAGAATGTTTTTGTTTATGTCTGCGATAAGCATATTGACATGTTTTGTCTTTGTGTTTGGATCTTGAGCTTCAGATTTATCTACTGTTAAATATTAGACATTGCAATAGAATCCTCCCATGGGTTTTGAAAGCTGTACTACTTAGAAGCTGTTAGAGGGTGGGCGGATGATCATCTTCTAATTTTCATCCTTTGCTTCTAAATTGTTTTTTTAATTCTTGTGGACATAATTCAGAACACTACATGAGAACTTGGGGGCATATAAGAATAAGAGGTTCATTTCTCAAAATCCACACTCAAAATCCAATCCAACTTCTAAGATTGTGTAAGATTAGACTCCAAACTGGAGCTTTGGTCTAAATCCCGCATGCAACATCCCAGACCAAATCAGTGCTGACCTCTGATCAAAACCTTAAGATTGAATCCCTAATTCAACACCCCATACTGGATCAAATCAGACCTCTTATTTATTTCCTAGATCCAAATCCTAAATCTAACATCATAGAACAGATTCAAATCCCTTATGAATCTTTGAAATTATTTCCAGTATTTTACTTTGCCTATATAATTCTTCGAAACCACTCTCTAGTTTTTCCAAAATTTTGTAAATTGACTTCAAATCCTTATGGTTGATTTCATTTGAATTTTCTCATTGTCTTGTGAGATCCTCAAAATTTTTGGATTTGATTTGTACTTTTCTTAGATCTTTTTTAAATTCTCAAGTTTCTAAATGTACCTTTCAACTTTCGAGTTTCTAAATTCCATTGGTTTGTATGAATTTTTACAATGATTTTAAACATTGTCTAGCATGGGGGTTAATATTTTAAAATTCACATCCACATTCAAAACATGCATTCAACATCATAGACCATATTGAAATCCCAAATCCAATATCATAGAGCGGATCAGATGAGACCTCTGATCCATATCATAGATGAGATCTTGAAATATTTTGGATGTGACTCATACCTTTCTTAAATCTTTGTTAAATTCTCAAGTTTATCAATGCACATCTCAACTTTCAATTTTGTAAATTCAATTGGTTTGTATGAATCTTCAAAAGGATTTTAAACACGCTCTAGACTGGGGATTTATATTTTAAAATTCACAGCCACATGCAACATATGCATTTGACATCCTTGACTGGATAAGCTGAATCCTCTATTCTACCTGCTTGTTCAAAATTTTGAATCCAACATCCTAAACTGGATTAGTTGAGACCTCTGATCCTGACCTTTGGTCGAAATACCAAATCCAACATCATAGAGCGGATCAGATGAGACCTCTGATCCATATCATAGATGAAATCTTGAAATATTTTTGATGTGAATCATACTTTTATTAAATCTTTGTTAAATTCTCAAGTTTATCAATGCACCTCTCAACTTTCGATTTTGTAAATTCCATTGGTTTCTATGAATTTTCAAAATGATTTTAATCATGGTCTTGACTGAGGATTTATATTTTAAAATTTTCAGCCGCATGCAAAATATGCATTCGACATTATTCTATATGCTTGTTCAAAATCTTGAATCCAACATCTTAAACCGGATCGGATGAGACCTCTCATCCTGACCTTAGGTCAAAATAACAAATCCAACATCATAGACCGGATCAGATGAGACCTCTGATCCGTATCATAGATGAAATCTTGAAATATTTTGGATGTGAATCATACTTTTCTTAAATCTTTGTTAAATTCTCAAGTTTATCAATGCTCCTCTCAACTTTCGATTTTGTAAATTCCATTGGTTTCTATGAATTTTCAAAATGATTTTAAACATGGTCTAGACTGAGGATTTATATTTTAAAATTCACAGCCACATTCAAAATATGCATTCGACATCCTAGACTTGATAACTTGAGGTCTCCTTTCTATCTGCTTGTTCAAAATCTTGAATCCAACATCCTAAATCGGATTAGATGAGACTTCTGATCCTGACCTTAGGTCGAAAAACCAAATCCAACATCATAGGCTGGATCAGATGAGACCTCTGATCCATATCTTAGATGAGATCTTGAAATATTTTGGATGTGTCTCATACTTTTCTTAAATTTTTGTTAAATTCTCAAGTTTATCAATGCACCTCTCCACTTTCGATTTTGTAAATTCCTTTGGTTTGTATGGATTTAATTGACTGGGGATTTATATTTTAAAATTCACAGCCACATTCTAAATATGCATTCGACATCGTAGACTAGATATGTTGAGTCCTCCTTTCTATCTTCTTGTTCAAAATCTTGAATCCAACATCCTTGACCGGATTAGATGAGACCTCTGATCCTAACCTTAGGTGGAAATCCGAAATTCAACATCATAGACCGAATCAGATGAGACCTCTGATCCATATCGTAGATGAAATCTTGAAATATTTTGGATGTGTCTCATACTTTTCTTAAACCTTTGTTAAATTCTCAAGTTTGTCAATGCACCTCTCAACTTTCGATTTTTTAAATTCCATTGGTTTGTTGGAATTTTTCAAATGATTTTTAAACATGTCTAGACTGGGGATTTATATTTTTAAATTCACAGGCACATTCAAAATATTCGTTCGACATCCTTGACTGGATAAGTTGAGACCTCCTTTCTATCTGCTTGTTCAAAATTTTGAATCCAACATCCTAAACCGGATTAGATGAGACCTCTGATCCTGACCTTTGGTCGAAATACCAAATCCAACATCATAGAGCGGATCAGATGAGACCTCTGATCCATATCATAGATGAAATCTTGAAATATTTTTGATGTGTCTCATACTTTTCTTAAATCATTGTTAAATTTTCAAGTTTGTCAATGCACCTCTCAACTTTCGATTTTGTAAATTCCATTGGTTTGTAGGAATTTTTCAAATGATATTTAGACATGTCTAGACTGGGGATTTATATTTTTAAATTCACAGGCACATTCAAAATATGCGTACGACATCCTTGACTGGATAAGTTGAGGCCTCCTTTCTATCTGCTTGTTCAAAATTTTGAATCCAACATCCTAAACTGGATTAGATGAGACCTCTGATCCTAACCTTAGGTCGAAATCCCAAATTCAACATCATAGACCGGATCAAATGAGACCTCTGATCCGTATCATAGTTGAGATCTTGAAATATTTTGGACGTGTTTAGTACTTTTCTTAAATCTTTGTTAAATTGTCAAGTTTATCAATGCACCTCTCAACTTTCAATTTTGTAAATTCCATTGGTTTGTATGAATTTTCAAAATGATTTTAAACATGGTATGGACTGGGGATTTATATTTTAAAATTTTCAACCGCATGCAAAATATGCATTCGACATCCTTGACTGGATAAGTTGAATCCTCTATTCTATATGCTTGTTCAAAATATTGAATCCAACATCCTAAACCGGATCGGATGAGACCTCTGATCCTGACCTTAGGACGGAATAACAAATCCAACATCATAGACCAGATCAGATGAGACCTCTGATCCATATCATAGATGAGATCTTGAAATATTTTGGATGTGAATCATACTTTTCTTAAATCTTTGTTAAATTCTCAAGTTTATCAATGCACCTCTCAACTTTCGATATTGTAAATTCCATTGGTTTGTATGAATTTTCAAAATGATTTTAAACATGTTCTAGACTGAGGATTTATATTTTGAAATTCACAGCCACATTCAAAATATGCATTCGACATCCTAGACTTGATAAGTTGAGGCCTCCTTTCTATCTGCTTGTTCAAAATCTTGAATCCAACATCTTGAACCGGATTAGATGAGACTTCTGATCCTGACCTTAGGTCGAAAAACCAAATCCAACATCATAGGCTGGATCAGATGAGTCCTCTGATCCATATCTTAGATATGATCTTGAAATATTTTGGATTTGTCTCATACTTTTCTTAAATTTTTGTTAAAAAGTTTATCAATGCATCTCTCAACTTTCGATTTTGTAAATTCCTTTGGTTTGTATAGATTTTCTGGACTGCGGATTTATATTTTAAAATTCACAGCCACATTCTAAATATGCATTCGACATCGTAGACTAGATATGTTGAGTCCTTCTTTCTATCTTCTTGTTCAAAATCTTGAGTCCAACGTCCTTGACCGGATTAGATGAGACCTCTGATCCTAACATTAGGTGGAAATCCGAAATTCAACATCATAGACCGAATCAGATGAGACCTCTGATCCATATCGTAGATGAAATCTTGAAATATTTTGGATGTGTCTCATACTTTTCTTAAACCTTTGTTAAATTCTCAAGTTTGTCAATGCACCTCTCAACTTTCGATTTTTTAAATTCCATTGGTTTGTTGGAATTTTTCAAATGATTTTTAAACATGTCTAGACTGGGGATTTATATTTTTAAATTCACAGGCACATTCAAAATATTCGTTCGACATCCTTGACTGGATAAGTTGAGACCTCCTTTCTATCTGCTTGTTCAAAATTTTGAATCCAACATCCTAAACCGGATTAGATGAGACCTTTGATCCTGACCTTTGGTCGAAATACCAAATCCAACATCATAGAGCGGATCAGATGAGACCTCTGATCCATATCATAGATGAAATCTTGAAATATTTTTGATGTGTCTCATACTTTTCTTAAATCATTGTTAAATTTTCAAGTTTGTCAATGCACCTCTCAACTTTCGATTTTGTAAATTCCATTGGTTTTTTGGAATTTTTCAAATGATTTTTAAACATGTCTAGACTGGGGATTTGTATTTTTAAATTCACAGGCACATTCAAAATATGCGTTCGACATCCTTGACTGGATAAGTTGAGGCCTCCTTTCTATCTGCTTATTCAAAATTTTGAATCCAACATCCTAAACTGGATTAGATGAGGCCTCTAATCCTAACCTTAGGTCGAAATCCCAAATTCAACATCATAGACCGGATCAAATGAGACCTTTGATGCGTATCATAGATGAGATCTTGAAATATTTTGGACGTGTTTAATACTTTTCTTAAATCTTTGTTAAATTGTCAAGTTTCTCAATGCACCTCTCAACTTTCAATTTTGTAAATTCCCTTGGTTTGTATGAATTTTCAAAATGATTTTAAACATGGTCTAGACTGGGGATTTATATTTTAAAATTCTCAGCCGCATGCAAAATATGCGTTCGACATCCTTCACTGGATAAGTTGAATCCTCTATTCTATATGCTTGTTCAAAATATTGAATCCAACATCCTAAACCGGATTGGATGAGACCTCTGATCCTGACCTTAGGACAAAATAACAAATCCAACATCATAGACCGGATCAGACCGGATCAGATGAGACCTCTGATCCATATCATAGATGAGATCTTGAAATATTTTTGATGTGAATCATACTTTTCTTAAATCTTTGTTAAATTCTCATGTTTATCAATGCACCTCTCAACTTTCGATTTTGTAAATTCCATTGGTTTGTATGAATTTTCAAAATGATTTTAAACATGGTCTAGACTGAGGATTTATATTTTAAAATTCACAGCCACATTCAAAATATGCATTCGACATCCTAGACTTGATAAGTTGAGGCCTGCTTTCTATCTGCTTGTTCAAAATCTCGAATCCAACATCCTAAACCGGATTAGATGAGACTTCTGATCCGGACCTTAGGTCGAAAAACCAAATCCAACACCATAGGCTGGATCAGATGAGACCTCTGATCCATATCTTAGATATGATCTTGAAATATTTTGGATTTATCTCATACTTTTCTTAAATTTTTGTTAAATTCTCAAGTTTATCAATGCACCTCTCAACTTTCGATTTTGTAAATTCCTTTGGTTTGTATGGATTTTCTGGACTGGGGATTTATATTTTAAAATTCACAGCCACATTCTAAATATGCATTCGACATCGTAGACTAGATATGTTGAGTCCTCCTTTCTATCTTCTTGTTCAAAATCTTGAATCCAACATCCTTGACCGGATTAGATGAGACCTCTGATCCTAACCTTAGGTGGAAATCCGAAATTCAACATCATAGACCGAATCAGATGAGACCTCTGATCCATATCGTAGATGAAATCTTGAAATATTTTGGATGTGTCTCATACTTTGCTTAAACCTTTGTTAAATTCTCAAGTTTGTCAATGCATCTCTCAACTTTCGATTTTGTAAATTCCATTGGTTTGTTGGAATTTTTCAAATGGTTTTTAAACATGTCTAGACTGGGGATTTATATTTTTAAATTCACAGGCACATTCAAAATATTCGTTCGACATCCTTGACTGGATAAGTTGAGACCTCCTTTCTATCTGCTTGTTCAAAATTTTGAATCCAACATCCTAAACCGGATTAGATGAGACCTCTGATCCTGACCTTTGGTCGAAATACCAAATCCAACATCATAGAGCGGATCAGATGAGACCTCTGATCCATATCATAGATGAAATCTTGAAATATTTTTGATGTGTCTCATACTTTTCTTAAATCATTGTTAAATTTTCAAGTTTGTCAATGCACCTCTCAACTTTCGATTTTGTAAATTCCATTGGTTTGTAGGAATTTTTCAAATGATTTTTAGACATGTCTAGACTGGGGATTTATATTTTTAAATTCACAGGCACATTCAAAATATGCGTACGACATCCTTGACTGGATAAGTTGAGGCCTCCTTTCTATCTGCTTGTTCAAAATTTTGAATCCAACATCCTAAACTGGATTAGATGAGACCTCTGATCCTAACTTTAGGTCGAAATCCCAAATTCAACATCATAGACCGGATCAAATGAGACCTCTGATCCGTATCATAGTTGAGATCTTGAAATATTTTGGACGTGTTTAGTACTTTTCTTAAATCTTTGTTAAATTGTCAAGTTTATCAATGCACCTCTCAACTTTCAATTTTGTAAATTCCATTGGTTTGTATGAATTTTCAAAATGATTTTAAACATGGTATGGACTGGGGATTTATATTTTAAAATTTTCAACCGCATGCAAAATATGCATTCGACATCCTTGACTGGATAAGTTGAATCCTCTATTCTATATGCTTGTTCAAAATATTGAATCCAACATCCTAAACCGGATCGGATGAGACCTCTGATCCTGACCTTAGGACGGAATAACAAATCCAACATCATAGACCAGATCAGATGAGACCTCTGATCCATATCATAGATGAGATCTTGAAATATTTTGGATGTGAATCATACTTTTCTTAAATCTTTGTTAAATTCTCAAGTTTATCAATGCACCTCTCAACTTTCGATTTTGTAAATTCCATTGATTTGTATGAATTTTCAAAATGATTTTAAACATGTTCTAGACTGAGGATTTATATTTTGAAATTCACAGCCACATTCAAAATATGCATTCGACATCCTAGACTTGATAAGTTGAGGCCTCCTTTCTATCTGCTTGTTCAAAATCTTGAATCCAACATCTTGAACCGGATTAGATGAGACTTCTGATCCTGACCTTAGGTCGAAAAACCAAATCCAACATCATAGGCTGGATCAGATGAGTCCTCTGATCCATATCTTAGATATGATCTTGAAATATTTTGGATTTGTCTCATACTTTTCTTAAATTTTTGTTAAAAAGTTTATCAATGCATCTCTCAACTTTCGATTTTGTAAATTCCTTTGGTTTGTATAGATTTTCTGGACTGCGGATTTATATTTTAAAATTCACAGCCACATTCTAAATATGCATTCGACATCGTAGACTAGATATGTTGAGTCCTTCTTTCTATCTTCTTGTTCAAAATCTTGAGTCCAACGTCCTTGACCGGATTAGATGAGACCTCTGATCCTAACATTAGGTGGAAATCCGAAATTCAACATCATAGACCGAATCAGATGAGACCTCTGATCCATATCGTAGATGAAATCTTGAAATATTTTGGATGTGTCTCATACTTTTCTTAAACCTTTGTTAAATTCTCAAGTTTGTCAATGCACCTCTCAACTTTCGATTTTTTAAATTCCATTGGTTTGTTGGAATTTTTCAAATGGTTTTTAAACATGTCTAGACTGGGGATTTATATTTTTAAATTCACAGGCACATTCAAAATATTCGTTCGACATCCTTGACTGGATAAGTTGAGACCTCCTTTCTATCTGCTTGTTCAAAATTTTGAATCCAACATCCTAAACCGGATTAGATGAGACCTTTGATCCTGACCTTTGGTCGAAATACCAAATCCAACATCATAGAGCGGATCAGATGAGACCTCTGATCCATATCATAGATGAAATCTTGAAATATTTTTGATGTGTCTCATACTTTTCTTAAATCATTGTTAAATTTTCAAGTTTGTCAATGCACCTCTCAACTTTCGATTTTGTAAATTCCATTGGTTTTTTGGAATTTTTCAAATGATTTTTAAACATGTCTAGACTGGGGATTTGTATTTTTAAATTCACAGGCACATTCAAAATATGCGTTCGACATCCTTGACTGGATAAGTTGAGGCCTCCTTTCTATCTGCTTGTTCAAAATTTTGAATCCAACATCCTAAACTGGATTAGATGAGGCCTCTAATCCTAACCTTAGGTCGAAATCCCAAATTCAACATCATAGACCGGATCAAATGAGACCTTTGATGCGTATCATAGATGAGATCTTGAAATATTTTGGACGTGTTTAATACTTTTCTTAAATCTTTGTTAAATTGTCAAGTTTCTCAATGCACCTCTCAACTTTCAATTTTGTAAATTCCATTGGTTTGTATGAATTTTCAAAATGATTTTAAACATGGTCTAGACTGGGGATTTATATTTTAAAATTCTCAGCCGCATGCAAAATATGCGTTCGACATCCTTCACTGGATAAGTTGAATCCTCTATTCTATATGCTTGTTCAAAATATTGAATCCAACATCCTAAACCGGATTGGATGAGACCTCTGATCCTGACCTTAGGACAAAATAACAAATCCAACATCATAGACCGGATCAGATGAGACCTCTGATCCATATCATAGATGAGATCTTGAAATATTTTTGATGTGAATCATACTTTTCTTAAATCTTTGTTAAATTCTCATGTTTATCAATGCACCTCTCAACTTTCGATTTTGTAAATTCCATTGGTTTGTATGAATTTTCAAAATGATTTTAAACATGGTCTAGACTGAGGATTTATATTTTAAAATTCACAGCCACATTCAAAATATGCATTCGACATCCTAGACTTGATAAGTTGAGGCCTGCTTTCTATCTGCTTGTTCAAAATCTTGAATCCAACATCCTAAACCGGATTAGATGAGACTTCTGATCCGGACCTTAGGTCGAAAAACCAAATCCAACATCATAGGCTGGATCAGATGAGACCTCTGATCCATATCTTAGATATGATCTTGAAATATTTTGGATTTATCTCATACTTTTCTTAAATTTTTGTTAAATTCTCAAGTTTATCAATGCACCTCTCAACTTTCGATTTTGTAAATTCCTTTGGTTTGTATGGATTTTCTGGACTGGGGATTTATATTTTAAAATTCACAGCCACATTCTAAATATGCATTCGACATCGTAGACTTGATACGTTGAGTCCTCCTTTCTATCTTCTTGTTCAAAATCTTGAATCCAACATCCTTGACCGGATTAGATGAGACCTCTGATCCTAACCTTAGGTGGAAATCCGAAATTCAACATCATAGACCGAATCAGATGAGACCTCTGATCCATATCGTAGATGAAATCTTGAAATATTTTGGATGTGTCTCATACTTTGCTTAAACCTTTGTTAAATTCTCAAGTTTGTCAATGCATCTCTCAACTTTCGATTTTGTAAATTCCATTGGTTTGTTGGAATTTTTCAAATGGTTTTTAAACATGTCTAGACTGGGGACATTCAAAATATTCGTTCGACATCCTTGACT
Organism: Nymphaea colorata; assembly: GCF_008831285.2. Taxonomy (NCBI): domain Eukaryota; kingdom Viridiplantae; phylum Streptophyta; class Magnoliopsida; order Nymphaeales; family Nymphaeaceae; genus Nymphaea; species Nymphaea colorata. Next base: position 11,357,108 of record NC_045146.1, on the reverse strand, counting down.
GGATAAGTTGAGACCTCCTTTCTATCTGCTTGTTCAAAATTTTGAATCCAACATCCTAAACCGGATTAGATGAGACCTCTGATCCTGACCTTTGGTCGAAATACCAAATCCAACATCATAGAGCGGATCAGATGAGACCTCTGATCCATATCATAGATGAAATCTTGAAATATTTTTGATGTGTCTCATACTTTTCTTAAATCATTGTTAAATTTTCAAGTTTGTCAATGCACCTCTCAACTTTCGATTTTGTAAATTCCATTGGTTTGTAGGAATTTTTCAAATGATTTTTAGACATGTCTAGACTGGGGATTTATATTTTTAAATTCACAGGCACATTCAAAATATGCGTACGACATCCTTGACTGGATAAGTTGAGGCCTCCTTTCTATCTGCTTGTTCAAAATTTTGAATCCAACATCCTAAACTGGATTAGATGAGACCTCTGATCCTAACCTTAGGTCGAAATCCCAAATTCAACATCATAGACCGGATCAAATGAGACCTCTGATCCGTATCATAGTTGAGATCTTGAAATATTTTGGACGTGTTTAGTACTTTTCTTAAATCTTTGTTAAATTGTCAAGTTTATCAATGCACCTCTCAACTTTCAATTTTGTAAATTCCATTGGTTTGTATGAATTTTCAAAATGATTTTAAACATGGTCTGGACTGGGGATTTATATTTTAAAATTTTCAACCGCATGCAAAATATGCATTCGACATCCTTGACTGGATAAGTTGAATTCTCTATTGTATCTGCTTGTTCAAAATCTTGAATCCAACATCCTAAACCGGATCGGATGAGACCTCTGATCCTGACCTTAGGACAAAATAACAAATCCAACATCATAGACCAGATCAGATGAGACCTCTGATCCATATCATAGATGAGATCTTGAAATATTTTGGATGTGAATCATACTTTTCTTAAATCTTTGTTAAATTCTCAAGTTTATCAATGCACCTCTCAACTTTCGATTTTGTAAATTCCATTGGTTTGTATGAATTTTCAAAATGATTTTAAACATGTTCTAGACTGAGGATTTATATTTTGAAATTCACAGCCACATTCAAAATATGCATTCGACATCCTAGACTTGATAAGTTGAGGCCTCCTTTCTATCTGCTTGTTCAAAATCTTGAATCCAACATCTTGAACCGGATTAGATGAGACTTCTGATCCTGACCTTAGGTCGAAAAACCAAATCCAACATCATAGGCTGGATCAGATGAGTCCTCTGATCCATATCTTAGATATGATCTTGAAATATTTTGGATTTGTCTCATACTTTTCTTAAATTTTTGTTAAAAAGTTTATCAATGCATCTCTCAACTTTCGATTTTGTAAATTCCTTTGGTTTGTATAGATTTTCTGGACTGCGGATTTATATTTTAAAATTCACAGCCACATTCTAAATATGCATTCGACATCGTAGACTAGATATGTTGAGTCCTTCTTTCTATCTTCTTGTTCAAAATCTTGAGTCCAACATCCTTGACCGGATTAGATGAGACCTCTGATCCTAACATTAGGTGGAAATCCGAAATTCAACATCATAGACCGAATCAGATGAGACCTCTGATCCATATCGTAGATGAAATCTTGAAATATTTTGGATGTGTCTCATACTTTTCTTAAACCTTTGTTAAATTCTCAAGTTTGTCAATGCACCTCTCAACTTTCGATTTTTTAAATTCCATTGGTTCTTTGGAATTTTTCAAATGATTTTTAAACATGTCTAGACTGGGGATTTATATTTTTAAATTCACAGGCACATTCAAAATATTCGTTCGACATCCTTGACTGGATAAGTTGAGACCTCCTTTCTATCTGCTTGTTCAAAATTTTGAATCCAACATCCTAAATCGGATTAGATGAGACCTCTGATCCTGACCTTTGGTCGAAATACCAAATCCAACATCATAGAGCGGATCAGATGAGACCTTTGATCCATATCATAGATGAAATCTTGAAATATTTTTGATGTGTCTCATACTTTTCTTAAATCATTGTTAAATTTTCAAGTTTGTCAATGCACCTCTCAACTTTCGATTTTGTAAATTCCATTGGTTTTTTGGAATTTTTCAAATGATTTTTAAACATGTCTAGACTGGGGATTTGTATTTTTAAATTCACAGGCACATTCAAAATATGCGTACGACATCCTTGACTGGATAAGTTGAGGCCTCCTTTCTATCTGCTTGTTCAAAATTTTGAATCCAACATCCTAAACTGGATTAGATGAGGCCTCTAATCCTAACCTTAGGTCGAAATCCCAAATTCAACATCATAGACCGGATCAAATGAGACCTTTGATGCGTATCATAGATGAGATCTTGAAATATTTTGGACGTGTTTAATACTTTTCTTAAATCTTTGTTAAATTGTCAAGTTTCTCAATGCACCTCTCAACTTTCAATTTTGTAAATTCCATTGGTTTGTATGAATTTTCAAAATGATTTTAAACATGGTCTAGACTTGGGATTTATATTTTAAAATTCTCAGCCGCATGCAAAATATGCGTTCGACATCCTTCACTGGATAAGTTGAATCCTCTATTCTATATGCTTGTTCAAAATATTGAATCCAACATCCTAAACCGGATTGGATGAGACCTCTGATCCTGACCTTAGGAAAAAATAACAAATCCAACATCATAGACCGGATCAGATGAGACCTCTGATCCATATCATAGATGAGATCTTGAAATATTTTTGATGTGAATTATACTTTTCTTAAATCTTTGTTAAATTCTCAAGTTTATCAATGCACCTCTCAACTTTCGATTTTGTAAATTCCATTGGTTTGTATGAATTTTCAAAATGATTTTAAACATGGTCTAGACTGAGGATTTATATTTTAAAATTCACAGCCACATTCAAAATATGCATTCGACATCCTAGACTTGATAAGTTGAGGCCTGCTTTCTATCTGCTTGTTCAAAATCTTGAATCCAACATCCTAAACCGGATTAGATGAGACTTCTGATCCGGACCTTAGGTCGAAAAACCAAATCCAACATCATAGGCTGGATCAGATGAGACCTCTGATCCATATCTTAGATATGATCTTGAAATATTTTGGATTTATCTCATACTTTTCTTAAATTTTTGTTAAATTCTCAAGTTTATCAATGCTCCTCTCAACTTTCGATTTTGTAAATTCCTTTGGTTTGTATGGATTTTCTGGACTGGGGATTTATATTTTAAAATTCACAGCCACATTCTAAATATGCATTTGACATCGTAGACTTGATATGTTGAGTCCTCCTTTCTATCTTCTTGTTCAAAATCTTGAATCCAACATCCTTGACCGGATTAGATGAGACCTCTGATCCTAACCTTAGGTGGAAATCCGAAATTCAACATCATAGACCGAATCAGATGAGACCTCTGATCCATATCGTAGATGAAATCTTGAAATATTTTGGATGTGTCTCATACTTTGCTTAAACCTTTGTTAAATTCTCAAGTTTGTCAATGCATCTCTCAACTTTCGATTTTGTAAATTCCATTGGTTTGTTGGAATTTTTCAAATGGTTTTTAAACATGTCTAGACTGGGGATTTATATTTTTAAATTCACAGGCACATTCAAAATATTCGTTCGACATCCTTGACTGGATAAGTTGAGACCTCCTTTCTATCTGCTTGTTCAAAATTTTGAATCCAACATCCTAAACCGGATTAGATGAGACCTCTGATCCTGACCTTTGGTCGAAATACCAAATCCAACATCATAGAGCGGATCAGATGAGACCTCTGATCCATATCATAGATGAAATCTTGAAATATTTTTGATGTGTCTCATACTTTTCTTAAATCATTGTTAAATTTTCAAGTTTGTCAATGCACCTCTCAACTTTCGATTTTGTAAATTCCATTGGTTTGTAGGAATTTTTCAAATGATTTTTAGACATGTCTAGACTGGGGATTTATATTTTTAAATTCACAGGCACATTCAAAATATGCGTACGACATCCTTGACTGGATAAGTTGAGGCCTCCTTTCTATCTGCTTGTTCAAAATTTTGAATCCGACATCCTAAACTGGATTAGATGAGACCTCTGATCCTAACCTTAGGTCGAAATCCCAAATTCAACATCATAGACCGGATCAAATGAGACCTTTGATCCGTATCATAGTTGAGATCTTGAAATATTTTGGACGTGTTTAGTACTTTTCTTAAATCTTTGTTAAATTGTCAAGTTTATCAATGCACCTCTCAACTTTCAATTTTGTAAATTCCATTGGTTTGTATGAATTTTGAAAATGATTTTAAACATGGTTTGGACTGGGGATTTATATTTTAAAATTTTCAACTGCATGCAAAATATGCATTCGACATCCTTGACTGGATAAGTTGAATTCTCTATTGTATCTGCTTGTTCAAAATCTTGAATCCAACATCCTAAACCGGATTTGATGAGACCTCTGATCCTGACCTTAGGACAAAATAACAAATCCAACATCAGAGACCGGATCAGATGAGACCTCTGATCCATATCATATATGAGATCTTGAAATATTTTGGATGTGAATCATACTTTTCTTAAATCTTTGTTAAATTCTCAAGTTTATCAATGCTCTTCTCAACTTTCGATTTTGTAAATTCCATTGGTTTGTATGAATTTTCAAAATGGTTTTAAACATGTTCTAGACTGAGGATTTAAATTTTAAAATTCACAGCCACATTCAAAATATGCATTCGACATCCTAGACTTGATAAGTTGATGCCTCTTTTCTATCTGCATGTTCAAAATCTTGAATCCAACATCTTGTACCGGATTAGATGAGACTTCTGATCCTGACCTTAGATCGAAAAACCAAATCCAACATCATAGGCTGGATCAGATGAGTCCTCTGATCCATATCTTAGATATGATCTTGAAATATTTTGGATTTGTCTCATACTTTTCTTAAATTTTTATTAAAAAGTTTATCAATGCACCTCTCAACTTTCGATTTTGTAAATTCCTTTGGTTTGTATGGATTTTCTGGACTGGGGATTTATATTTTAAAATTCACAGCCACATTCTAAATATGCATTCGACATCGTAGACTAGATATGTTGAGTCCTCCTTTCTATCTTCTTGTTCAAAATCTTGAATCCAACATCCTTGACCGGATTAGAAGAGACCTCTGATCCTAACATTAGGTGGAAATCCGAAATTCAACATCATAGACCGAATCAGATGAGACCTCTGATCCATATCATAGATGAAATCTTGAAATATTTTGGATGTGTTTCATACTTTTCTTAAACCTTTGTTAAATTCTCAAGTTTGTCAATGCATCTCTCAACTTTCGATTTTGTAAATTCCATTGGTTTGTATGAATTTTCAAAATGATTTTAAACATGGTCTAGACTGGGGATTTATATTTTAAAATTTTCAACCACATGCAAAATATGCATTCGAGATCCTTGACTGGATAAGTTGAATTCTCTATTGTATCTGCTTGTTCAAAATCTTGAATCCAACATCCTAAACCGGATTGGATGAGACCTCTGATCCTGACCTTAGGACAAAATAACAAATCCAACATCAGAGACCGGATCAGATGAGACCTCTGATCCATATCATATATGAGATCTTGAAATATTTTGGATGTGAATCATACTTTTCTTAAATCTTTGTTAAATTCTCAAGTTTATCAATGCACCTCTCAACTTTCGATTTTGTAAATTCCATTGGTTTGTATGAATTTTCAAAATGATTTTAAACATGGTCTAGACTGAGGATTTATATTTTAAAATTCACAGCCACGTTCAAAATATAAATTCTCAAGTTTATCAATGCTCTTCTCAACTTTCGATTTTGTAAATTCCATTGGTTTGTTTGAATTTTCGAAATGATTTTAAACATGTTCTAGACTAAGGATTTTTATTTTAAAATTCACAGCCACATTCAAAATATGCATTCAACATCCTAGACTTGATAAGTTGAGGCCTCCTTTCTATCTGCTTGGTCAAATCTTGAATCCAACATCCTGAACCGGATTAGATGAGACTTCTGATCCCGACCTTAGGTCGAAAAACCGAATCCAACATCATAGGCTGGATCAGATGAGTCCTCTGATCCATATCTTAAATATGATCTTGAAATATTTTGGATTTGTCTCATACTTATCTTAAATTTTTGTTAAGTTCTCAAGTTTATCAATGCACCTCTCAACTAGATGAGACCTCTGATCCTAACCTTAGGTGGAAATCCGAAATTCAACATCATAGACCGAATCAGATGAAACCTCTGATCCATATCATAGATGAAATCTTGAAATATGTTGGATGTGTTTCATACTTTACTTAAACCTTTGTTAAATTCTGAAGTTTGTCAATGCAGCTCTCAACTTTCGATTTTGTAAATTCCATTGGTTTGTAGGAATTTTTCAAATGATTTTTAAACATGTCTAGACTAGGGATTTATATTTTTAAATTCACAGGCACATTCAAAATATGCGTACGACATCCTTGACTGGATAAGTTGAGGCCTCCTTTCTATCTGCTTGTTCAAAATTTTGAATCCAACATCCTAAACTGGATTAGATGAGACCTCTGATCCTAACCTTAGGTCGAAATCCCCAATTCAACCTCGTAGACCGGATCAAATGAGACCTCTGATCCGTATCATAGATGAGATCTTGAAATATTTTGGACGTGTTTAGTACTTTTCTTAAATCTTTGTTAAATTGTCAAGTTTATCAATGCACCTCTCAACTTTCAATTTTGTAAATTCCATTGGTTTGTATGAATTTTCAAAATGATTTTAAACATGGTCTGGACTGGGGATTTATATTTTAAAATTTTCAACCGCATGCAAAATATGCATTCGACATCCTTGACTGGATAAGTTGAATTCTCTATTGTATCTGCTTGTTCAAAATCTTGAATCCAACATCCTAAACCGGATTGGAAGAGACCTCTGATCCTGACCTTAGGACAAAATAACAAATCCAACATCAGAGACCGGATCAGATGAGACCTCTGATCCATATCATATATGAGATCTTGAAATATTTTGGATGTGAATCATACTTTTCTTAAATCTTTGTTAAATTCTCAAGTTTATAAATGCTCTTCTCAACTTTCGATTTTGTAAATTCCATTGGTTTGTATGAATTTTCAAAATGATTTTAAACATGTTCTAGACTGAGGATTTATATTTTGAAATTCACAGCCACATTCAAAATATGCATTCGACATCCTAGACTTGATAAGTTGAGGCCTCTTTTCTATATGCATGTTCAAAATCTTGAATCCAACATCTTGTACCGGATTAGATGAGACTTCTGATCCTGACCTTAGGTCGAAAAACCAAATCCAACATCATAGGCTGGATCAGATGAGTCCTCTGATCCATATCTTAGATATGATCTTGAAATATTTTCGATTTGTCTCATACTTTTCTTAAATTTTTGTTAAAAAGTTTATCAATGCACCTCTCAACTTTCGATTTTGTAAATTCCTTTGGTTTGTATGGATTTTCTGGACTGGGGATTTATATTTTAAAATTCACAGTCACATTCTAAATATGCATTCGACATCGTAGACTAGATATGTTGAGTCCTCCTTTCTATTTTCTTGTTCAAAATCTTGAATCCAACATCCTTGACCGGATTAGATGAGACCTCTGATCCTAACCTTAGGTGGAAATCCGAAATTCAACATCATAGACCGAATCAGATGAGACCTCTGATCCATATCGTAGATGAAATCTTGAAATATTTTGGATGTGTCTCATACTTTTCTTAAACCTTTGTTAAATTCTCAAGTTTGTCAATGCATCTCTCAACTTTCGATTTTGTAAATTCCATTGGTTTGTTGGAATTTTTCAAATGGTTTTTAAACATGTCTAGACTGGGGATTTATATTTTTAAATTCACATGCACATTCAAAATATTCGTTCGACATCCTTGACTGGATAAGTTGAGACCTCCTTTCTATCTGCTTGTTCAAAATTTTGATTCCAACATCCTAAACCGGATTAGATGAGACCTCTGATCCTGACCTTTGGTCGAAATACCAAATCCAACATCATAGAGCGGATCAGATGAGACCTCTGATCCATATCATAGATGAAATCTTGAAATATTTTTGATGTGTCTCATACTTTTCTTAAATCATTGTTAAATTCTCAAGTTTATCAATGCACCTCTCAACTTTCGATTTTGTAAATTCCTTTGGTTTGTATGGATTTTCTGGACTGGGGATTTATATTTTAAAATTCACAGCCACATTCTAAATATGCATTCGACATCGTAGACTAGATATGTTGAGTCCTCCTTTCTATCTTCTTGTTCAAAATCTTGAATCCAACATCCTTGACCGGATTAGATGAGACCTCTGATCCTAACCTTAGGTGGAAATCCGAAATTCAACATCATAGACCGAATCAGATGAGACCTCTGATCCATATCGTAGATGAAATCTTGAAATATTTTGGATGTGTCTCATACTTTGCTTAAACCTTTGTTAAATTCTCAAGTTTGTCAATGCATCTCTCAACTTTCGATTTTGTAAATTCCATTGGTTTGTTGGAATTTTTCAAATGGTTTTTAAACATGTCTAGACTGGGGATTTATATTTTTAAATTCACATGCACATTCAAAATATTCGTTCGACATCCTTGACTGGATAAGTTGAGACCTCCTTTCTATCTGCTTGTTCAAAATTTTGAATCCAACATCCTAAACCGGATTAGATGAGACCTCTGATCCTGACCTTTGGTCGAAATACCAAATCCAACATCATAGAGCGGATCAGATGAGACCTCTGATCCATATCATAGATGAAATCTTGAAATATTTTTGATGTGTCTCATACTTTTCTTAAATCATTGTTAAATTTTCAAGTTTGTCAATGCACCTCTCAACTTTCGATTTTGTAAATTCCATTGGTTTGTAGGAATTTTTCAAATGATTTTTAAACATGTCTAGACTGGGGATTTATATTTTTAAATTCACAGGCACATTCAAAATATGCGTACGACATCCTTGACTGGATAAGTTGAGGCCTCCTTTCTATCTGCTTGTTCAAAATTTTGAATCCAACATCCTAAACTGGATTAGATGAGACCTCTGATCCTAACCTTAGGTCGAAATCCCAAATTCAACATCATAGACCGGATCAGATGAGACCTCTGATCCGTATCATAGTTGAGATCTTGAAATATTTTGGACGTGTTTAGTACTTTTCTTAAATCTTTGTTAAATTGTCAAGTTTATCAATGCACCTCTCAACTTTCAATTTTGTAAATTCCATTGGTTTGTATGAATTTTCAAAATGATTTTAAACATGGTCTGGACTGGGGATTTATATTTTAAAATTTTCAACCGCATGCAAAATATGCATTCGACATCCTTGACTGGATAAGTTGAATTCTCTATTGTATCTGCTTGTTCAAAATCTTGAATCCAACATCCTAAACCGGATTTGATGAGACCTCTGATCCTGACCTTAGGACAAAATAACAAATCCAACATCAGAGACCGGATCAGATGAGACCTCTGATCCATATCATATATGAGATCTTGAAATATTTTGGATGTGAATCATACTTTTCTTAAATCTTTGTTAAATTCTCAAGTTTATCAATGCTCTTCTCAACTTTCGATTTTGTAAATTCCATTGGTTTGTATGAATTTTCAAAATGATTTTAAACATGTTCTAGACTGAGGATTTATATTTTAAAATTCACAGCCACATTCAAAATATGCATTCGACATCCTAGACTTGATAAGTTGATGCCTCTTTTCTATCTGCATGTTCAAAATCTTGAATCCAACATCTTGTACCGGATTAGATGAGACTTCTGATCCTGACCTTAGGTCGAAAAACCAAATCCAACATCATAGGCTGGATCAGATGAGTCCTCTGATCCATATCTTAGATATGATCTTGAAATATTTTGGATTTGTCTCATACTTTTCTTAAATTTTTGTTAAAAAGTTTATCAATGCACCTCTCAACTTTCGATTTTGTAAATTCCTTTGGTTTGTATGGATTTTCTGGACTGGGGATTTATATTTTAAAATTCACAGCCACATTCTAAATATGCATTCGACATCGTAGACTAGATATGTTGAGTCCTCCTTTCTATCTTCTTCTTCAAAATCTTGAATCCAACATCCTTGACCGGATTAGAAGAGACCTCTGATCCTAACATTAGGTGGAAATCCGAAATTAAACATCATAGACCGAATCAGATGAGACCTCTGATCCATATCATAGATGAAATCTTGAAATATTTTGGATGTGTTTCATACTTTTCTTAAACCTTTGTTAAATTCTCAAGTTTGTCAATGCATCTCTCAACTTTCGATTTTGTAAATTCCATTGGTTTGTATGAATTTTCAAAATGATTTTAAACATGGTCTGGACTGGGGATTTATATTTTAAAATTTTCAACCGCATGCAAAATATGCATTCGAGATCCCTGACTGGATAAGTTGAATTCTCTATTGTATCTGCTTGTTCAAAATCTTGAATCCAACATCCTAAACCGGATTGGATGAGACCTCTGATCCTGACCTTAGGACAAAATAACAAATCCAACATCAGAGACCGGATCAGATGAGACCTCTGATCCATATCATATATGAGATCTTGAAATATTTTGGATGTGAATCATACTTTTCTTAAATCTTTGTTAAATTCTCAACTTTATCAATGCACCTCTCAACTTTCGATTTTGTAAATTCCATTGGTTTGTATGAATGTTCAAAATGATTTTAAACATGGTCTAGACTGAGGATTTATATTTTAAAATTCACAGCCACGTTCAAAATATAAATTCTCAAGTTTATCAATGCTCTTCTCAACTTTCGATTTTGTAAATTCCATTGGTTTGTTTGAATTTTCGAAATGATTTTAAACATGTTCTAGACTGAGGATTTTTATTTTAAAATTCACAGTCACATTCAAAATATGCATTCAACATCCTAGACTTGATAAGTTGAGGCCTCCTTTCTATCTGCTTGTTCAAATCTTGAATCCAACATCCTGAACCGGATTAGATGAGACTTCTGATCCCGACCTTAGGTCGAAAAACCGAATCCAACATCATAGGCTGGATCAGATGAGTCCTCTGATCCATATCTTAAATATGATCTTGAAATATTTTTGATTTGTCTCATACTTTTCTTAAATTTTTGTTAAGTTCTCAAGTTTATCAATGTACCTCTCAACTTTCGATTTTGTAAATTCCTTTGGTTTGTATGGATTTTATCGACTGGGGATTTATATTTTAAAATTCACAGCCACATTCTAAATATGCATTCGACATCGTAGACTAGATATGTTGAGTCCTCATTTCTATCTGCTTGTTCAAAATTTTGAATCCAACATCCTTGACCGGATTAGATGAGACCTCTGATCCTGACCTTAGGTGGAAATCCGAAATCCAACATCATAGACCGAATCAGATGAGACATCTGATCCATATCATAGATGAAATCTTGAAATATGTTGGATGTGTTTCATACTTTTCTTAAACCTTTGTTAAATTCTGAAGTTTGTCAATGCAGCTCTCAACTTTCGATTTTTTAAATTCCATTGGTTTGTTGGAATTTTTCAAATGATTTTTAAACATGTCTAGACTGGGGATTTATATTTTTAAATTCACAGGCACATTCAAAATATGCGTACGACATCCTTGACTGGATAAGTTGAGGCCTCCTTTCTATCTGCTTGTTCAAAATTTTGAATCCAACATCCTAAACTGGATTAGATGAGACCTCTGATCCTAACCTTAGGTCGAAATCCCAAATTCAACCTCGTAGACCGGATCAAATGAGACCTCTGATCCGTATCATAGATGAGATCTTGAAATATTTTGGACGTGTTTAGTACTTTTCTTAAATCTTTGTTAAATTGTCAAGTTTATCAATGCACCTCTCAACTTTCAATTTTGTAAATTCCATTGGTTTGTATGAATTTTCAAAATGATTTTAAACATGGTCTGGACTGGGGATTTATATTTTAAAATTTTCAACCGCATGCAAAATATGCATTCGACATCCTTGACTGGATAAGTTGAATCCTCTATTCTATATGCTTGTTCAAAATATTGAATCCAACATCCTAAACCGGATCGGATGAGACCTCTGATCCTGACCTTAGGACGGAATAACAAATCCAACATCATAGACCAGATCAGATGAGACCTCTGATCCATATCATAGATGAGATCTTGAAATATTTTGGATGTGAATCATACTTTTCTTAAATCTTTGTTAAATTCTCAAGTTTATAAATGCTCTTCTCAACTTTCGATTTTGTAAATTCCATTGGTTTGTATGAATTTTCAAAATGATTTTAAACATGTTCTAGACTGAGGATTTATATTTTGAAATTCACAGCCACATTCAAAATATGCGTTCGACATCCTAGACTTGATAAGTTGAGGCCTCTTTTCTATCTGCATGTTCAAAATCTTGAATCCAGCATCTTGTACCGGATTAGATGAGACTTCTGATCCTGACCTTAGGTCGAAAAACCAAATCCAACATCATAGGCTGGATCAGATGAGTCCTCTGATCCATATCTTAGATATGATCTTGAAATATTTTCGATTTGTCTCATACTTTTCTTAAATTTTTGTTAAAAAGTTTATCAATGCACCTCTCAACTTTCGATTTTGTAAATTCCTTTGGTTTGTATGGATTTTCTGGACTGGGGATTTATATTTTAAAATTCACAGTCACATTCTAAATATGCATTCGACATCGTAGACTAGATATGTTGAGTCCTCCTTTCTATCTTCTTGTTCAAAATCTTGAATCCAACATCCTTGACCGGATTAGATGAGACCTCTGATCCTAACCTTAGGTGGAAATCCGAAATTCAACATCATAGACCGAATCAGATGAGACCTCTGATCCATATCGTAGATGAAATCTTGAAATATTTTGGATGTGTCTCATACTTTGCTTAAACCTTTGTTAAATTCTCAAGTTTGTCAATGCATCTCTCAACTTTCGATTTTGTAAATTCCATTGGTTTGTTGGAATTTTTCAAATGGTTTTTAAACATGTCTAGACTGGGGATTTATATTTTTAAATTCACAGGCACATTCAAAATATTCGTTCGACATCCTTGACTGGATAAGTTGAGACCTCCTTTCTATCTGCTTGTTCAAAATTTTGAATCCAACATCCTAAACCGGATTAGATGAGACCTCTGATCCTGACCTTTGGTCGAAATACCAAATCCAACATCATAGAGCGGATCAGATGAGACCTCTGATCCATATCATAGATGAAATCTTGAAATATTTTTGATGTGTCTCATACTTTTCTTAAATCATTGTTAAATTTTCAAGTTTGTCAATGCACCTCTCAACTTTCGATTTTGTAAATTCCATTGGTTTGTAGGAATTTTTCAAATGATTTTTAGACATGTCTAGACTGGGGATTTATATTTTTAAATTCACAGGCACATTCAAAATATGCGTACGACATCCTTGACTGGATAAGTTGAGGCCTCCTTTCTATCTGCTTGTTCAAAATTTTGAATCCAACATCCTAAACTGGATTAGATGAGACCTCTGATCCTAACCTTAGGTCGAAATCCCAAATTCAACATCATAGACCGGATCAAATGAGACCTTTGATCCGTATCATAGTTGAGATCTTGAAATATTTTGGACGTGTTTAGTACTTTTCTTAAATCTTTGTTAAATTGTCAAGTTTATCAATGCACCTCTCAACTTTCAATTTTGTAAATTCCATTGGTTTGTATGAATTTTGAAAATGATTTTAAACATGGTTTGGACTGGGGATTTATATTTTAAAATTTTCAACTGCATGCAAAATATGCATTCGACATCCTTGACTGGATAAGTTGAATTCTCTATTGTATCTGCTTGTTCAAAATCTTGAATCCAACATCCTAAACCGGATTTGATGAGACCTCTGATCCTGACCTTAGGACAAAATAACAAATCCAACATCAGAGACCGGATCAGATGAGACCTCTGATCCATATCATATATGAGATCTTGAAATATTTTGGATGTGAATCATACTTTTCTTAAATCTTTGTTAAATTCTCAAGTTTATCAATGCTCTTCTCAACTTTCGATTTTGTAAATTCCATTGGTTTGTATGAATTTTCAAAATGGTTTTAAACATGTTCTAGACTGAGGATTTAAATTTTAAAATTCACAGCCACATTCAAAATATGCATTCGACATCCTAGACTTGATAAGTTGATGCCTCTTTTCTATCTGCATGTTCAAAATCTTGAATCCAACATCTTGTACCGGATTAGATGAGACTTCTGATCCTGACCTTAGGTCGAAAAACCAAATCCAACATCATAGGCTGGATCAGATGAGTCCTCTGATCCATATCTTAGATATGATCTTGAAATATTTTGGATTTGTCTCATACTTTTCTTAAATTTTTATTAAAAAGTTTATCAATGCACCTCTCAACTTTCGATTTTGTAAATTCCTTTGGTTTGTATGGATTTTCTGGACTGGGGATTTATATTTTAAAATTCACAGCCACATTCTAAATATGCATTCGACATCGTAGACTAGATATGTTGAGTCCTCCTTTCTATCTTCTTGTTCAAAATCTTGAATCCAACATCCTTGACCGGATTAGAAGAGACCTCTGATCCTAACATTAGGTGGAAATCCGAAATTCAACATCATAGACCGAATCAGATGAGACCTCTGATCCATATCATAGATGAAATCTTGAAATATTTTGGATGTGTTTCATACTTTTCTTAAACCTTTGTTAAATTCTCAAGTTTGTCAATGCATCTCTCAACTTTCGATTTTGTAAATTCCATTGGTTTGTATGAATTTTCAAAATGATTTTAAACATGGTCTAGACTGGGGATTTATATTTTAAAATTTTCAACCACATGCAAAATATGCATTCGAGATCCTTGACTGGATAAGTTGAATTCTCTATTGTATCTGCTTGTTCAAAATCTTGAATCCAACATCCTAAACCGGATTGGATGAGACCTCTGATCCTGACCTTAGGACAAAATAACAAATCCAACATCAGAGACCGGATCAGATGAGACCTCTGATCCATATCATATATGAGATCTTGAAATATTTTGGATGTGAATCATACTTTTCTTAAATCTTTGTTAAATTCTCAAGTTTATCAATGCACCTCTCAACTTTCGATTTTGTAAATTCCATTGGTTTGTATGAATTTTCAAATGATTTTAAACATGGTCTAGACTGAGGATTTATATTTTAAAATTCACAGCCACGTTCAAAATATAAATTCTCAAGTTTATCAATGCTCTTCTCAACTTTCGATTTTGTAAATTCCATTGGTTTGTTTGAATTTTCGAAATGATTTTAAACATGTTCTAGACTAAGGATTTTTATTTTAAAATTCACAGCCACATTCAAAATATGCATTCAACATCCTAGACTTGATAAGTTGAGGCCTCCTTTCTATCTGCTTGGTCAAATCTTGAATCCAACATCCTGAACCGGATTAGATGAGACTTCTGATCCCGACCTTAGGTCGAAAAACCGAATCCAACATCATAGGCTGGATCAGATGAGTCCTCTGATCCATATCTTAAATATGATCTTGAAATATTTTGGATTTGTCTCATACTTATCTTAAATTTTTGTTAAGTTCTCAAGTTTATCAATGCACCTCTCAACTTTCGATTTTGTAAATTCCTTTGGTTTGTATGGATTTTATCGACTGGGGATTTATATTTTAAAATTCACAGCCACATTCTAAATATGCATTCGACATCGTACACTAGATATGTTGAGTCCTCCTTTCTATTTTCTTGTTCAAAATCTTGAATCCAACATCCTTGACCGGATTAGATGAGACCTCTGATCCTAACCTTAGGTGGAAATCCGAAATTCAACATCATAGACCGAATCAGATGAAACCTCTGATCCATATCATAGATGAAATCTTGAAATATGTTGGATGTGTTTCATACTTTACTTAAACCTTTGTTAAATTCTGAAGTTTGTCAATGCAGCTCTCAACTTTCGATTTTGTAAATTCCATTGGTTTGTAGGAATTTTTCAAATGATTTTTAAACATGTCTAGACTAGGGATTTATATTTTTAAATTCACAGGCACATTCAAAATATGCGTACGACATCCTTGACTGGATAAGTTGAGGCCTCCTTTCTATCTGCTTGTTCAAAATTTTGAATCCAACATCCTAAACTGGATTAGATGAGACCTCTGATCCTAACCTTAGGTCGAAATCCCAAATTCAACCTCGTAGACCGGATCAAATGAGACCTCTGATCCGTATCATAGATGAGATCTTGAAATATTTTGGACGTGTTTAGTACTTTTCTTAAATCTTTGTTAAATTGTCAAGTTTATCAATGCACCTCTCAACTTTCAATTTTGTAAATTCCATTGGTTTGTATGAATTTTCAAAATGATTTTAAACATGGTCTGGACTGGGGATTTATATTTTAAAATTTTCAACCGCATGCAAAATATGCATTCGACATCCTTGACTGGATAAGTTGAATTCTCTATTGTATCTGCTTGTTCAAAATCTTGAATCCAACATCCTAAACCGGATTGGAAGAGACCTCTGATCCTGACCTTAGGACAAAATAACAAATCCAACATCAGAGACCGGATCAGATGAGACCTCTGATCCATATCATATATGAGATCTTGAAATATTTTGGATGTGAATCATACTTTTCTTAAATCTTTGTTAAATTCTCAAGTTTATAAATGCTCTTCTCAACTTTCGATTTTGTAAATTCCATTGGTTTGTATGAATTTTCAAAATGATTTTAAACATGTTCTAGACTGAGGATTTATATTTTGAAATTCACAGCCACATTCAAAATATGCATTCGACATCCTAGACTTGATAAGTTGAGGCCTCTTTTCTATATGCATGTTCAAAATCTTGAATCCAACATCTTGTACCGGATTAGATGAGACTTCTGATCCTGACCTTAGGTCGAAAAACCAAATCCAACATCATAGGCTGGATCAGATGAGTCCTCTGATCCATATCTTAGATATGATCTTGAAATATTTTCGATTTGTCTCATACTTTTCTTAAATTTTTGTTAAAAAGTTTATCAATGCACCTCTCAACTTTCGATTTTGTAAATTCCTTTGGTTTGTATGGATTTTCTGGACTGGGGATTTATATTTTAAAATTCACAGTCACATTCTAAATATGCATTCGACATCGTAGACTAGATATGTTGAGTCCTCCTTTCTATTTTCTTGTTCAAAATCTTGAATCCAACATCCTTGACCGGATTAGATGAGACCTCTGATCCTAACCTTAGGTGGAAATCCGAAATTCAACATCATAGACCGAATCAGATGAGACCTCTGATCCATATCGTAGATGAAATCTTGAAATATTTTGGATGTGTCTCATACTTTCTTAAACCTTTGTTAAATTCTCAAGTTTGTCAATGCATCTCTCAACTTTCGATTTTGTAAATTCCATTGGTTTGTTGGAATTTTTCAAATGGTTTTTAAACATGTCTAGACTGGGGATTTATATTTTTAAATTCACATGCACATTCAAAATATTCGTTCGACATCCTTGACTGGATAAGTTGAGACCTCCTTTCTATCTGCTTGTTCAAAATTTTGATTCCAACATCCTAAACCGGATTAGATGAGACCTCTGATCCTGACCTTTGGTCGAAATACCAAATCCAACATCATAGAGCGGATCAGATGAGACCTCTGATCCATATCATAGATGAAATCTTGAAATATTTTTGATGTGTCTCATACTTTTCTTAAATCATTGTTAAATTCTCAAGTTTATCAATGCACCTCTCAACTTTCGATTTGTAAATTCCTTTGGTTTGTATGGATTTTCTGGACTGGGGATTTATATTTTAAAATTCACAGCCACATTCTAAATATGCATTCGACATCGTAGACTAGATATGTTGAGTCCTCCTTTCTATCTTCTTGTTCAAAATCTTGAATCCAACATCCTTGACCGGATTAGATGAGACCTCTGATCCTAACCTTAGGTGGAAATCCGAAATTCAACATCATAGACCGAATCAGATGAGACCTCTGATCCATATCGTAGATGAAATCTTGAAATATTTTGGATGTGTCTCATACTTTGCTTAAACCTTTGTTAAATTCTCAAGTTTGTCAATGCATCTCTCAACTTTCGATTTTGTAAATTCCATTGGTTTGTTGGAATTTTCAAATGGTTTTTAAACATGTCTAGACTGGGGATTTATATTTTAAATTCACATGCACATTCAAAATATTCGTTCGACATCCTTGACTGGATAAGTTGAGACTCCTTTCTATCTGCTTGTTCAAAATTTTGAATCCAACATCCTAAACCGGATTAGATGAGACCTCTGATCCTGACCTTTGGTCGAAATACCAAATCCAACATCATAGAGCGGATCAGATGAGACCTCTGATCCATATCATAGATGAAATCTTGAAATATTTTTGATGTGTCTCATACTTTTCTTAAATCATTGTTAAATTTTCAAGTTTGTCAATGCACCTCTCAACTTTCGATTTTGTAAATTCCATTGGTTTGTAGGAATTTTTCAAATGATTTTTAAACATGTCTAGACTGGGGATTTATATTTTTAAATTCACAGGCACATTCAAAATATGCGTACGACATCCTTGACTGGATAAGTTGAGGCCTCCTTTCTATCTGCTTGTTCAAAATTTTGAATCCAACATCCTAAACTGGATTAGATGAGACCTCTGATCCTAACCTTAGGTCGAAATCCCAAATTCAACATCATAGACCGGATCAGATGAGACCTCTGATCCGTATCATAGTTGAGATCTTGAAATATTTTGGACGTGGTTTAGTACTTTTCTTAAATCTTTGTTAAATTGTCAAGTTTATCAATGCACCTCTCAACTTTCAATTTTGTAAATTCCATTGGTTTGTATGAATTTTCAAAATGATTTTAAACATGGTCTGGACTGGGGATTTATATTTTAAAATTTTCAACCGCATGCAAAATATGCATTCGACATCCTTGACTGGATAAGTTGAATTCTCTATTGTATCTGCTTGTTCAAAATCTGAATCCAACATCCTAAACCGGATTTGATGAGACCTCTGATCCTGACCTTAGGACAAAATAACAAATCCAACATCAGAGACCGGATCAGATGAGACCTCTGATCCATATCATATATGAGATCTTGAAATATTTTGGATGTGAATCATACTTTTCTTAAATCTTTGTTAAATTCTCAAGTTTATCAATGCTCTTCTCAACTTTCGATTTTGTAAATTCCATTGGTTTGTATGAATTTTCAAAATGATTTTAAACATGTTCTAGACTGAGGATTATATTTTAAAATTCACAGCCACATTCAAAATATGCATTCGACATCCTAGACTTGATAAGTTGATGCCTCTTTTCTATCTGCATGTTCAAATCTTGAATCCAACATCTTGTACCGGATTAGATGAGACTTCTGATCCTGACCTTAGGTCGAAAAACCAAATCCAACATCATAGGCTGGATCAATGAGTCCTCTGATCCATATCTTAGATATGATCTTGAAATATTTTGGATTTGTCTCATACTTTTCTTAAATTTTTTAAAAGTTTATCAATGCACCTCTCAACTTTCGATTTTGTAAATTCTTTGGTTTGTATGGATTTTCTGGACTGGGATTTATATTTTAAAATTCACAGCCACATTCTAATATGCATTCGACATCGTAGACTAGATATGTTGAGTCCTCTTTCTATCTTCTTCTTCAAATCTTGAATCCAACATCCTTGACCGGATTAGAAGAGACCTCTGATCCTAACATTAGGTGGAAATCCGAAATTAAACATCATAGACCGAATCAGATGAGACCTCTGATCCTATCATAGATGAATCTTGAAATATTTTGGATGTGTTTCATACTTTTCTTAAACCTTTGTTAAATTCTCAAGTTTGTCAATGCATCTCTCAACTTTCGATTTTTGTAAATTCCATTGGTTTGTATGAATTTTCAAAATGATTTTAAACATGGTCTGGATGGGGATTTATATTTTAAAATTTTCAACCGCATGCAAAATATGCATTCGAGATCCTGACGGATAAGTTGAATTCTCTATTGTATCTGCTTGTTCAAAATCTTGAATCCAACATCCTAAACCGGATTGGATGAGACCTCTGATCCTGACCTTAGGACAAAATAACAAATCCAACATCAGAGACCGGATCAGATGAGACCTCTGATCCATATCATATATGAGATCTTGAAATATTTTGGATGTGAATCATACTTTTCTTAAATCTTTGTTAAATTCTCAACTTTATCAATGCACCTCTCAACTTTCGATTTTGTAAATTCCATTGGTTTGTATGAATGTTCAAAATGATTTTAAACATGGTCTAGACTGAGGATTTATATTTTAAAATTCACAGCCACGTTCAAAATATAAATTCTCAAGTTTATCAATGCTCTTCTCAACTTTCGATTTTGTAAATTCCATTGGTTTGTTTGAATTTTCGAAATGATTTTAAACATGTTCTAGACTGAGGATTTTTATTTTAAAATTCACAGTCACATTCAAAATATGCATTCAACATCCTAGACTTGATAAGTTGAGGCCTCCTTTCTATCTGCTTGTTCAAATCTTGAATCCAACATCCTGAACCGGATTAGATGAGACTTCTGATCCCGACCTTAGGTCGAAAACCGAATCCAACATCATAGGCTGGATCAGATGAGTCCTCTGATCCATATCTTAAATATGATCTTGAAATATTTTTGATTTGTCTCATACTTTTCTTAAATTTTTGTTAAGTTCTCAAGTTTATCAATGTACCTCTCAACTTTCGATTTTGTAAATTCCTTTGGTTTGTATGGATTTTATCGACTGGGGATTTATATTTTAAAATTCACAGCCACATTCTAAATATGCATTCGACATCGTAGACTAGATATGTTGAGTCCTCATTTCTATCTGCTTGTTCAAAATTTTGAATCCAACATCCTTGACCGGATTAGATGAGACCTCTGATCCTGACCTTAGGTGGAAATCCGAAATCCAACATCATAGACCGAATCAGATGAGACATCTGATCCATATCATAGATGAAATCTTGAAATATGTTGGATGTGTTTCATACTTTTCTTAAACCTTTGTTAAATTCTGAAGTTTGTCAATGCAGCTCTCAACTTTCGATTTTTAAATTCCATTGGTTTGTTGGAATTTTTCAAATGATTTTTAAACATGTCTAGACTGGGATTTATATTTTTAAATTCACAGGCACATTCAAAATATGCGTACGACATCCTTGACTGGATAAGTTGAGGCCTCCTTTCTATCTGCTTGTTCAAAATTTTGAATCCAACATCCTAAACTGGATTAGATGAGACCTCTGATCCTAACCTTAGGTCGAAATCCCAAATTCAACCTCGTAGACCGGATCAAATGAGACCTCTGATCCGTATCATAGATGAGATCTTGAAATATTTTGGACGTGTTTAGTACTTTTCTTAAATCTTTGTTAAATTGTCAAGTTTATCAATGCACCTCTCAACTTTCAATTTTGTAAATTCCATTGGTTTGTATGAATTTTCAAAATGATTTTAAACATGGTCTGGACTGGGGATTTATATTTTAAAATTTTCAACCGCATGCAAAATATGCATTCGACATCCTTGACTGGATAAGTTGAATCTCTATTCTATATGCTTGTTCAAAATATTGAATCCAACATCCTAAACCGGATCGGATGAGACCTCTGATCCTGACCTTAGGACGGAATAACAAATCCAACATCATAGACCAGATCAGATGAGACCTCTGATCCATATCATAGATGAGATCTTGAAATATTTTGGATGTGAATCATACTTTTCTTAAATCTTTGTTAAATTCTCAAGTTTATAAATGCTCTTCTCAACTTTCGATTTTGTAAATTCCATTGGTTTGTATGAATTTTCAAAATGATTTTAAACATGTTCTAGACTGAGGATTTATATTTTGAAATTCACAGCCACATTCAAAATATGCGTTCGACATCCTAGACTGATAAGTTGAGGCCTCTTTTCTATCTGCATGTTCAAAATCTTGAATCCAGCATCTTGTACCGGATTAGATGAGACTTCTGATCCTGACCTTAGGTCGAAAAACCAAATCCAACATCATAGGCTGGATCAGATGAGTCCTCTGATCCATATCTTAGATATGATCTTGAAATATTTTCGATTTGTCTCATACTTTTCTTAAATTTTTGTTAAAAAGTTTATCAATGCACCTCTCAACTTTCGATTTTGTAAATTCCTTTGGTTTGTATGGATTTTCTGGACTGGGGATTTATATTTTAAAATTCACAGCCACATTCTAAATATGCATTCGACATCGTAGACTAGATATGTTGAGTCCTCCTTTCTATCTTCTTCTTCAAAATCTTGAATCCAACATCCTTGACCGGATTAGATGAGACCTCTGATCCTAACTTAGGTGGAAATCCGAAATTCAACGTCATAGACCGAATCAGATGAGACCTCTGATCCATATCATAGATGAAATCTTGAAATATTTTGGACGTGTTTCATACTTTTCTTAAACCTTTGTTAAATTCTCAAGTTTGTCAATGCATCTCTCAACTTTCGATTTTGTAAATTCCATTGGTTTGTATGAATTTTTCAAAATGATTTTAAACATGGTCTGGACTGGGGATTTA